>NW_027311325.1:5000-30499 GCF_047496795.1 Chiloscyllium punctatum | reverse complement strand
AACACACTGATATACCCCACACCCCCTCACTGTAAACACACTGATATACCCCACACCCCTCACTGTACACCCTGATATACCCCACACCCCTCACTGTAACACACTGATATACCCCACACCCCACACTGTAACACACTGATATACCCCACACCCCTCACTGTAACACCCTGATATACCCCCACACCCCTCACTGTAACACCCTGATATACCCACACCCCACTAACACCTGATATACCCCACACCCTCACTGTAACCACCCTGATATACCCCACACCCCTCACTGTAACACCCTGATATACCCCACACCCCTCACTGTAACACCCTGATATACCCCACACCCCCTCACTGTAACACCACTGATATACCCCCACACCCCTCACTGTAACACACTGATATACCCCACACCCCTCACTGTAACACCCTGATATACCCCACACCCCTCACTGTAACACCCTGATATACCCCACACCCCTCACTGTAACACACTGATATACCCCACACCCTCACTGTAACACACTGATATACCCCACACCCCTCACTGTAACACACTGATATACCCCACACCCCTCACTGTGACACACTGATATACCCCACACCCCTCACTGTAACACACTGATATACCCCACACCCCTCACTGTAACACCCTGATATACCCCACACCCCTCACTGTAACACCCTGATATACCCCACACCCCTCACTGTGACACACTGATATACCCCACACCCCTCACTGTAACACACTGATATACACCACACCCCTCACTGTAACACACTGATATACACCACACCCCTCACTGTAACACACTGATATACACCACACCCCTCACTGTAACACACTGATATACCCCACACCCCTCACTGTAACACACTGATATACCCCACACCCCTCACTGTAACACACTGATATACCCCAACACCCCTCACTGTAACACCCTGATATACCCCACACCCCTCACTGTAACACACTGATATACCCCACACCCCACACTGTAACACACTGATATACCCCACACCCCTCACTGTAACACCCTGATATACCCCACACCCCTCACTGTAACACCCTGATATACCCCACACCCCTCACTGTCACACCCTGATATACCCCACACCCCTCACTGTAACACACTGATATACCCCACACCCCTCACTGTAACACACTGATATACCCCACACCCCTCACTGTAACATCACTGATATACCCCACACCCCTCACCCCTCACTGTAACACACTGATATACCCCACACCCCTCACTGTAACACCCTGATATACCCCACACCCCTCACTATAATACACTGATATACCCCTCACCCCTCACTGTAACACACTGATATACCCCACACCCCTCACTGTAACACCCTGATATACCCCACACCCCTCACTGTAACACACTGATATACCCCACACCCCCTCACTGTAACACACTGATATACCCCACACCCCTCACTGTAACACCCTGATATACCCCACACCCCTCACTGTAACACCCTGATATACCCCACACCCCTCACTGTAACACACTGATATACCCCACACTCCTCACTGTAACACACTGATATACCCCACAGCCCTCACTGTAACACCCCTGATATACCCGACACCCCTCACTGTAACACCCTGATATACCCCACACCCCTCACTGTAACACCCTGATATACCCCACACCCCTCACTGTAACACACTGATATACCCCACACCCCACACCCCACACTGTAACACACTGATATACCCCACACCCCTCACTGTCACACCCTGATATACCCCACACCCCCTCACTGTAACACCCTGATATACCCCACACCCCTCACTGTAACACCCTGATATACCCCACACCCCTCACTGTAACACCCTGATATACCCCACACCCCTCACTGTCACACCCTGATATACCCCACACCCCTCACTGTAACACCCTGATATACCCCACACCCCTCACTGTAACACCCTGATATACCCCACACCCCTCACTGTAACACCCTGATATACCCCACACCCCTCACTGTAACACCCTGATATACTCCACACCCCTCACTGTAACACCCTGATATACCCCACACCCCTCACTGTAATACACTGATATACCACACACCCCTCACTGTAATACACTGATATACCCCACACCCCCTCACTGTAACACCCTGATATACCCCACACCCTCACTGTAACACCCTGATATACCCCACACCCCTCACTGTAACACCCTGATATCCCCCACACCCCTCACTGTAACACCCTGATATACCCCACACCCCTCACTGTAACACACTGATATACCCCACACCCCTCACTGTAATACCCTGATATACTCCACACCCCTCACTGTAACACCCTGATATACCCCACACCCCTCACTGTAACACCCTGATATACCCCACACCCCTCACTGTAACACCCTGATATACTCCACACCCCTCACTGTAACACCCTGATATACCCCACACCCCTCACTGTAATACACTGATATACCACACACCCCTCACTGTAATACACTGATATACCCCACACCCCTCACTGTAACACCCTGATATACCCCACACCCCTCACTGTAACACCCTGATATCCCCCACACCCCTCACTGTAACACCCTGATATCCCCCACACCCCTCACTGTAACACCCTGATATACCCCACACCCCTCACTGTAACACACTGATATACCCCACACCCCTCACTGTAATACCCTGATATACTCCACACCCCTCACTGTAACACCCTGATATACCCCACACCCCTCACTGTAACACCCTGATATACCCCACACCCCTCACTGTAACACATCTGATATACCCCACACCCCTCACTGTAACACCCTGATATACCCCACACCCCTCACTGTAACACCCTGATATACCCCACACCCCTCACTGTAACACCCTGATATATCCCACACCCCTCACTGTAACACACTGATATACCCCACACCCCTCACTGTCACACACTGATATACTCCACACCCCTTACTGTAACACCCTGATATACCCCACACCCCTCACTGTAACACCCTGATATACCCCACACCCCTCACTGTAACACACTGATATACCCCACACCCGTCACTGTAACACCCTGATATACCCCACACCCCTCACTGTCACACACTGATATACCCCACACCCCTCACTGTAACACCCTGATATATCCCACACCCCTCACTGTAACACACTGATATACCCCACACCCCTCACTGTAACATACTGATATACCCCACACCACTCACTGTATCACACTGATATACCCCACACACCTCACTGTAACACCCTGATATACCCCACACCCCTCATTGTAACACCCTGATATACCCCACACCCCACACTGTAACACCCTGATATACCCCACACCCCTCACTGTAACACCCTGATATCCCCCACACCCCTCACTGTAACACCCTGATATACCCCACACCCCTCACTGTAACACCCTGATATACCCCACACCCCTCACTGTAACACCCTGATATACTCCACACCCCTCACTGTAACACCCTGATATACCCCACACCCCTCACTGTAATACACTGATATACCACACACCCCTCACTGTAATACACTGATATACCCCACACCCCTCACTGTAACACCCCTGATATCCCCCACACCCCTCACTGTAACACCCTGATATCCCCCACACCCCTCACTGTAACACCCTGATATCCCCCACACCCTCACTGTAACACCCTGATATACCCCACACCCCTCACTGTAACACACTGATATACCCCACACCCCTCACTGTAACACCCTGATATACTCCACACCCCTCACTGTAACACCCTGATATACCCCACACCCCTCACTGTAACACCCTGATATACCCCACACCCCTCACTGTAACACACTGATATACCCCACACCCCTCACTGTAACACCCTGATATACCCCACACCCCTCACTGTAACACCCTGATATACCCCACACCCCTCACTGTAACACCCTGATATATCCCACACCCCTCACTGTAACACACTGATATACCCCACACCCCTCACTGTCACACACTGATATACTCCACACCCCTCACTGTAACACCCTGATATACCCCACACCCCTCACTGTAACACCCTGATATACCCCACACCCCTCACTGTAACACACTGATATACTCCACACCCGTCACTGTAACACCCTGATATACCCCACACCCCTCACTGTCACACACTGATATACCCCACACCCCTCACTGTAACACCCTGATATATCCCACACCCCTCACTGTAACACACTGATATACCCCACACCCCTCACTGTAACATACTGATATACCCCACACCCCCTCTCTGTAACACACTGATATATCCCACACCCCTCACTGTAACACCCTGATATACCCCACACTCCTCACTGTAACACACTGATATACCCCACACCCCTCACTGTAACACACTGATATACACCACACCCCTCACTGTAACACACTGATATACCCCACACCCCTCACTATAATACACTGATATACCCCACACTCCTCACTGTAACACCCTGATGTACCCCACACCCCTCACTGTAACACACTGATATACCCCACACCCCTCACTGTCACACCCTGATATACCCCACACCCCTCACTGTAACACCCTGATATACCCCACACCTCTCACTGTAACACCCTGATATACCCCACACCCCTCACTGTAACACCATGATATACCCCACACCCCTCACTGTATCACACTGATATACCCCACATCCCTCACTGTAACACCCTGATATACCCCACACCCCTCACTTGTAACACCCTGATATACCCCACACCCCTCACTGTCACACCGTGATATACCCCACACCCCTCACTGTAACACACTGATATACCCCACACCCCTCACTGTAACACCCTGATATACCCCACACCCCTCACTGTAACACACTGATATACCCCACACCCCTCACTGTCACACCCTGATATACCCCACACCCCTCACTGTCACACCCTGATATACCCCACACCCCTCACTGTAACACCCTGATATACCCCACACCCCTCACTGTAACACACTGATATACCCCACACCCCTCACTGTAACACCCTGATATACCCCACACCCCTCACTGTAACACACTGATATACCCCACACCCCTCACTGTCACACCCTGATATACCCCACACCCCTCACTGTAACACCCTGATATACCCACACCCCTCACTGTAACACACTGATATACCCCACACCCCTCACTGTAACACCCTGATATACCCCACACCCCCTCACTGTAACACACTGATATACCCCACACCCCTCACTGTCACACCCTGATATACCCCACACCCCTCACTGTAACACACTGATATACCCCACACCCCTCACTGTCACACCCTGATATACCCCACACCCCTCACTGTAACACACTGATATACCCCACACCCCTCACTGTAACACCCTGATATACCCCACACCCCTCACTGTAACACACTGATATACCCCACACCCCTCACTGTAACACCCTGATATACCCCACTCCCCCTCACTGCAACACCCTGATATACCCCACACCCCTCACTGTAACACCCTGATATACCCCACACCCCTCACTGTAACACCCTGATATACCCCACACCCCTCACTGTAACACACTGATATACCCCACACCCCTCACTGTAACACCCTGATATACCCCACACCCCTCACTGTAACACCCTGATATACCCCACACCCCTCACTGTAACACCCTGATATACTCCACACCCCTCACTGTAACACCCTGATATACCCCACACCCCTCACTGTAACACACTGATATAACCCCACACCCCTCACTGTAACACACTGATATACACCACACCCCTCACTGTAACACCCTGATATACCCCACACCCCTCACTGTAACACACTGATATACCCCACACCCCTCACTGTGACACACTGATATACCCCACACCCCTCACTGTAACACCCTGATATACTCCATACCCCTCACTGTAACACACTGATATACCCCACACCCCTCACTGTAACACCCTGATATACCCCACACCCCTCACTGTAACACCCTGATATACTCCACACCCCTCACTGTAACACCCTGATATACCCCACACCCCTCACTGTAATACACTGATATACCACACACCCCTCACTGTAATACACTGATATACCCCACACCCCTCACTGTAACACCCTGATATACCCCACACCCCTCACTGTAACACACTGATATACCCCACACCCCACACTGTCACACACTGATATACACCACACCCCTCACTGTAACACCCTGATATACCCCACACCCCTCACTGTACCACCCTGATATACCCCACACCCCTCACTGTAACACACTGATATACCCCACACCCCTCACTCTAACATACTGATATACCCCACACCCCTCACTGTCACACACTGATATACCCCACACCCCTCACTGTAACACACTGATATACCCCGCACCCCTCACTGTAACACCCTGATATACCCCACACCCCTCACTGTCACACACTGATATACCCCACACCCCCTCACTGTAACACACTGATATACTCCACACCCCTCACTGTAACACCCTGATATACCCCACACCCCTCACTGTAACACCCTGATATACCCCACACCCCTCACTGTAACACCCTGATATACCCCACACCCCCTCACTGTAACACCCTGATATACCCCACACCCCTCACTGTAACACACTGATATACCCCACACCCCTCACTGTAACACACTGATATACCCCACAACCCCTCACTGTAACACCCGGATATACCCCGCACCCCTCACTGTAACACCCTGATATACCCCACACCCTCACTGTAACACCCTGATATACCCCACACCCCTCACTGTAACACACTGATATACCCCACACCCCTCACTGTCACACACTGATATACCCCACACCCCTCACTGTAACACCCTGATATACCCCACACCCCTCACTGTAACACCCTGATATACCCCACACCCCTCACTGTAACACCCTGATATACCCCAGACCCCTCACTGTAACACCCTGATATACCCCACACCCCTCACTGTAATACCCTGATATACCCCACACCCCTCACTGTAACACACTGATATACCCCGCACCCCCTCACTGTAACACACTGATATACCCCTCACCCCTCACAGTGACACCCAGATATACCCCACCCCCTCACTGTAACACGCTGATAAACCCCACACCCCTCACTGTAATACCCTCATATACCCCACACCCCTCACTGTCACACACTGATATACCCCACACCCCTCACAGTGACACACTGATATACCCCGCACCCCTCACTGGAACACACTGATGTACCCCTCACCCCTCACTGTAACACACTGATATACCCCACACCCCTCACTGTAACACCCTGATATACCCCACACCCCTCACTGTAACACCCTGATATACCCCACACCCCTCACTGTAACACCCTGATATACCCCACACCCCTCACTGTAACACCCTGATATACCCTACACCCTGCACTGTAACACCCTGATATACCCCACACCCCTCACTGTAATACACTGATATACCCCACACCCCTAACTGTATCACCCTGATATACCCCACACCCCTCACTGTAATACACTGATATACCCCACACCCCTCACTGTAACACACTGATATACCCCACACTCCTCACTGTAACACCCTGATATACCCCACACCCCTCACTGTAACACACTGATATACCCCACACCCCTCACTGTAACACACTGATATACCCCACACCCCCTCACTGTAATACACTGATATACCCCACACCCCTCACTGTAACACACTGATATACCCCACACCCCCTCACTGTAACACACTGATATACCCCACACCCCTAACTGTATCACCCTGATATACCCCACACCCCTCACTGTAATACACTGATATACCCCACACCCCTCACTGTAACACCCTGATATACCCCACACCCTCACTGTAACACCCTGATATACCCCACACCCCTCACTGTAACACACTGATATACCCCACACCCCTCACTGTAACACACTGATATACCCCACACCCCCTCACTGTAATACACTGATATACCCCACACCCCTCACTGTAACACACTGATATACCCCACACCCCCTCACTGTAACACACTGATATACCCCACACCCCCTCACTGTAACACCCTGATATACCCCACACCCCTCACTGTAACACCCTGATATACCCCACACCCCTCACTGTAACACCCTGATATACCCTACACCCTGCACTGTAACACCCTGATATACCCCACACCCCTCACTGTAACACACTGATATACCCCACACCCCTCACTGTAACACACTGATATACCCCACACCCCTCACTGTAACACACTGATATACACCACACCCCTCACTGTAACACACTGATATATCCCACACTCCTCACTGTAACACCCTGATATACCCCACACCCCTCACTGTAACACACTGATATACCCCACACCCCTCACTGTAACACACTGATATACCCCACACCCTCACTGTAACACACTGATATACCCCACACCCCTCACTGTAACACCCTGATATACCCCACACCCCTCACTGTAACACACTGATACACCCCACACCCCTCACTGTAACACCCTGATATACCCCACACCCCTCACTGTAACACACTGATATACCCCACACCCCTCACTGTAACACCCTGATATACCCCACACCCCTAACTGTAACACCCTGATATACCCTACACCCTGCACTGTAACACCCTGATATACCCCACACCCCTCACTGTAACACACTGATATACCCCACAGCCCTTCACTGTAACACCCTGATATACCCCACACCCCTCACTGTAACACACTGATATACCCCACACCCCTCACTGTAACACCCTGATATACCCCACACCCCTCAATGTAACACACTGATATATCCCACACCCCTCACTGTAACACACTGATATACCCCACACCCCTCACTATAATACCCTGATATACCCCACACCCCTCACTGTAACACCCTGATATACCCCACATCCCACATTGTAACACCCTGATATACCCCACATCCCTCACTGTAACACCCTGATATACCCCACACCCCTCACTGTAACACACTGATATACCCCACACCCCTCACTGTAACACCCTGATATACCCCACACCCCTCACTGTAACACCCTGATATACCCTACACCCCTCACTGTCACACACTGATATACCCCACACCCCTCACTGTAACACCGTGATATACCCCACACCCCTCACTGTAACACCCTGATATACCCCACATCCCACACTGTAACACCCTGATATACCCCACATCCCTCACTGTAACACCCTGATATACCCCACACCCCTCACTGTAACACCCTGATATACCCCACATCCCACACTGTAACACCCTGATATACCCCACATCCCACACTGTAACACACTGATATACTCCACACCCCTCACTGTAACACCCTGATATACCCCACACCCCTCACAGTGACACACTGATATACCCCACACTCCTCACTGTCACACCCTGATATACCCCACACCCCTCACTGTAACACCCTGATATGCCCCACACCCCTCACTGTAACACACTGATATACCCCACACCCCTCACTGTAACACACTGATATACCCCACACCCCTCACTGTAACACACTGATATACCCCACACCCCTCACTGTAACACCCTGATATACCCCACACCCCTCACTGTAACACCCTGATATACCCCACATCCCACACTGTAACACAATGATATACCCCACACCCCTCACTGTAACACAATGATATACCCCACACCCCTCACTGTAACACACTGATATACCCCACACCCCTCACTGTAACACCCTGATATACCCCACACCCCTCACTGTATCACACTGATATACTCCACACCCCTCACTGTAACACCCTGATATAGCCCACACCCCACACTGTAACACACTGATATACCCCACACCCCTCACTGTAACACCCTGATATACCCCACACCCCCTCACTGTAACACCCTGATATACCCCACACCCCTCACTGTAACACCCTGATATACCCCACACCCCTCACTGTAACACACTGATATACCCCGCACCCCTCACTGTAACACACTGATATACCCCACACCCCACACTGTAACACCCTGATATACCCCACACCCCTCACTGTAACACCCTGATATACCCCACACCCCTCACTGTAAAACCCGGATATACCCCGCACCCCTCACTGTAACACACTGATATACCCCACACCCCACACTGTAACACCCTGATATACCCCACACCCCTCACTGTAACACCCTGATATACCCCACACCCCTCACTGTAATACACTGATATACCCCACACCCCTCACTGTAACACCCTGATATACCCCACACCCCCTCACTGTAATACACTGATATACCCCACACCCCTCACTGTAACACACTGATATACCCCACACCCCCTCACTGTAATACACTGATATACCCCACACCCCTCACTGTAACACACTGATATACCCCACACCCCCTCACTGTAATACACTGATATACCCCACACCCCTCACTGTAACACCCTGATATACCCCACACCCCTCACTGTAACACCCTGATATACCCCACACCCCTCACTGTAACACCCTGATATACCCCACACCCCTCACTGTAACACCCTGATATACCCCACACCCCTCACTGTAACACACTGATATACTCCACACCCCCTCACTGTAACACACTGATATACCCCACACCCCTCACTGTAACACCCTGATATACCCCACACTCCTCACTGTAACACCCTGATATACCCCACACCCCCTCACTGTAACACACTGATATACCCCACACCCCTCACTGTAACACCCTGATATACCCCACACCCCACACTGTAACACACTGATATACCCCACACCCCTCACTGTAACACACTGATATACCCCACACCCCACACTGTAACACCCTGATATACCCCACATCCCACACTGTAACACACTGATATACCCCACACCCCTCACTGTAACACACTGATATACCCCACACCCCACACTGTAACACCCTGATATACCCCACATCCCACACTGTAACACACTGATATACCCCACACCCCTCACTGTAACACACTGATATACCCCACACCCCTCACTGTAACACGCTGATATACCCCACACCCCTCACTGTAACACAATGATATACCCCACACCCCTCACTGTAACACAATGATATACTCCACACCCCTCACTGTAACACCCTGATATACCCCACACCCCACACTGTAACACACTGATATACCCCACACCCCTCACTGTAACACACTGATATACCCCACACCCCACACTGTAACACACTGATATACCCCGCACCCCTCACTGTAACACCCTGATATACCCCACACCCCTCACTGTAACACCCTGATATACCCCAGACCCCTCACTGTAACACCCTGATATACCCCACACCCCTCACTGTAATACCCTGATATACCCCACACCCCTCACTGTAACAATCTGATATACCCCGCACCCCCTCACTGTAACACACTGATATACCCCACACCCCTCACTGTAATACCCTCATATACCCCACACCCCTCACTGTCACACACTGATATACCCCACACCCCTCACAGTGACACACTGATATACCCCGCACCCCTCACTGGAACACACTGATGTACCCCACACCCCTCACTGTAACACCCTGATATATCCCACACCCCTCACTGTAACACCCTGATATACCCCACACCCCTCACTGTAACACCCTGATATACCCCACACCCCTCACTGTCACACCCTGATATACCCCACACCCCCTCACTGTAACACCCTGATATACCCCACACTCCTCACTGTAACACCCTGATATACCCCACACTCCTCACTGTAACACCCTGATATACCCCACACCCCTCACTGTAACACCCTGATATACCCCACACCCCTCACTGTAACACCCTAATATACCCCACACCCCTCACTGTAACACCCTGATATACCCCACAGCCCTTCACTGTAACACCCTGATATACCCCACACCCCGCACTGTAACACACTGATATACCCCACACCCCTCACTGTAACACCCTGATATACCCCACACCCCTCACTGTAACACCCTGATATACCCCACATCCCCTCACTGTAACACCCTGATATACCCCACACTCCTCACTGTAACACCCTGATATACCCCACATCCCCTCACTGTAACACACTGATATACCCCACACCCCACACTGTAACACACTGATATACCCCACACCCCTCACTGTAACACCCTGATATACCCCACACCCCTCACTGTAACACCCTGATATACCCCACATCCCCTCACTGTAACACCCTGATATACCCCACACCCCTCACTGTAACACCCTGATATACCCCACATCCCCTCACTGTAACACCCTGATATACCCCACACCCCTCACTGTAACACACTGATATACACCACATCCCACACTGTAACACCCTGATATACCCCACACCCCTCACTGTAACACCCTGATATACCCCACATCCCCTCACTGTAACACCCTGATATACCCCACACCCCTCACTGTAACACCCTGATATACCCCACATCCCCTCACTGTAACACCCTGATATACCCCACACCCCTCACTGTAACACCCTGATATACCCCACATCCCCTCACTGTAACACCCTGATATACCCCACACCCCTCACTGTAACACACTGATATACACCACATCCCACACTGTAACACCCTGATATACCCCACACCCCTCACTGTAACAGACTGATATACCCCACACCCCTTACTGTAACACCCTGATATACCCCACATCCCACACTGTAACATCCTGATATACCCCACACCCCTCACTGTAACACCCTGATATACCCCACACCCCTCACTGTAACACCCTGATATACCCCACAACCCTTACTGTAACACCCTGATATACCCCACATCCCACACTGTAACACACTGATATACCCCACACCCCTCACTGTAACACGCTGATATACCCCACACCCCTCACTGTAACACAATGATATACCCCACACCCCTCACTGTAACACAATGATATACCCCACACCTCTCACTGTAACACACTGATATACCCCACACCCCTCACTGTAACACCCTGATATACCCCACACCCCACACTGTAACATACTGATATACCCCACACCCCTCACTGTTACACACTGATATACCCCACACCCCACACTGTAACACACTGATATACCCCGCACCCCTCACTGTAACACACTGATATACCCCACACCCCTCACTGTAACACCCTGATATACCCCACACCCCTCACTGTAACACCCTGATATACCCCACACCCCTCACTGTAACACCCTGATATACCCCACACCCCTCACTGTAAAACCCGGATATACCCCGCACCCCTCACTGTAACACACTGATATACCCCACACCCCACACTGTAACACCCTGATATACCCCACACCCCTCACTGTAACACCCTGATATACCCCACACCCCTCACTGTAATACACTGATATACCCCACACCCCTCACTGTAACACCCTGATATACCCCACACCCCCTCACTGTAATACACTGATATACCCCACACCCCTCACTGTAACACACTGATATACCCCACACCCCTCACGGTAACACCCTGATATACCCCACATCCCACACTGTAACACCCTGATATACCCCACACCCCTCACTGTAACACACTGATATACCCCACACCCCTCACTGTAACACACTGATATACCCCACACCCCTCACTGTAACACCCTGATATACCCCACACCCCTCACTGTAACACCCTGATATACCCCACACCCCTCACTGTAACACCCTGATATACCCCACATCCCACACTGTAACACCCTGATATACCCCACACCCCTCACTGTAACACACTGATATACCCCACACCCCTCACTGTAACACACTGATATACCCCACACCCCTCACTGTAACACACTGATATACCCCACACCCCCCACTGTAACACCCTGATATAACCCACACCCCTCACTGTAACACCCTGATATACCCCACATCCCCTCACTGTAACACCCTCATATACCCCACACCCCTCACTGTCACACACTGATATACCCCGCACCCCTCACAGTGACACACTGATATACCCCGCACCCCTCACTGGAACACACTGATGTACCCCTCACCCCTCACTGTAACACACTGATATACCCCACACCCCTCACTGTAACACCCTGATATACCCCACACCCCTCACTGTAACACCCTGATATACCCCACACCCCTCACTGTAACACCCTGATATACCCCACACCCCTCACTGTAACACCCTGATATACCCCACACCCCTCACTGTAATACACTGATATACCCCACACCCCTAACTGTATCACCCTGATATACCCCACACCCCTCACTGTAATACACTGATATACCCCACACCCCTCACTGTAACACACTGATATACCCCACACTCCTCACTGTAACACCCTGATATACCCCACACCCCTCACTGTAACACACTGATATACCCCACACCCCTCACTGTAACACACTGATATACCCCACACCCCCTCACTGTAATACACTGATATACCCCACACCCCTCACTGTAACACACTGATATACCCCACACCCCCTCACTGTAACACACTGATATACCCCACACCCCCTCACTGTAACACCCTGATATACCCCACACCCCTCACTGTAACACCCTGATATACCCCACACCCCTCACTGTAACACCCTGATATACCCTACACCCTGCACTGTAACACCCTGATATACCCCACACCCCTCACTGTAACACACTGATATACCCCACACCCCTCACTGTAATACACTGATATACCCCACACCCCTAACTGTATCACCCTGATATACCCCACACCCCTCACTGTAATACACTGATATACCCCACACCCCTCACTGTAACACACTGATATACCCCACACCCCTCACTGTAATACACTGATATACCCCACACCCCTCACTGTAACACACTGATATACCCCACACCCCTCACTGTAACACACTGATATACCCCACACCCCTCACTGTAACACACTGATATACCCCACACCCCTCACTGTAACACACTGATATACACCACACCCCTCACTGTAACACACTGATATATCCCACACTCCTCACTGTAACACCCTGATATACCCCACACCCCTCACTGTAACACACTGATATACCCCACACCCCTCACTGTAACACACTGATATACCCCACACCCTCACTGTAACACACTGATATACCCCACACCCCTCACTGTAACACCCTGATATACCCCACACCCCTCACTGTAACACACTGATACACCCCACACCCCTCACTGTAACACCCTGATATACCCCACACCCCTCACTGTAACACACTGATATACCCCACACCCCTCACTGTAACACCCTGATATACCCCACACCACTAACTGTAACACCCTGATATACCCCACAGCCCTTCACTGTAACACCCTGATATACCCCACACCCCTCACTGTAACACACTGATATACCCCACAGCCCTTCACTGTAACACCCTGATATACCCCACACCCCTAACTGTAACACCCTGATATACCCCACAGCCCTTCACTGTAACACCCTGATATACCCCACACCCCTCACTGTAACACACTGATATACCCCACAGCCCTTCACTGTAACACCCTGATATACCCCACACCCCTCACTGTAACACACTGATATACCCCACACCCCTCACTGTAACACCCTGATATACCCCACACCCCTCAATGTAACACACTGATATATCCCACACCCCTCACTGTAACACACTGATATACCCCACACCCCTCACTATAATACCCTGATATACCCCACACCCCTCACTGTAACACCCTGATATACCCCACATCCCACATTGTAACACCCTGATATACCCCACATCCCTCACTGTAACACCCTGATATACCCCACACCCCTCACTGTAACACACTGATATACCCCACACCCCTCACTGTAACACCCTGATATACCCCACACCCCTCACTGTAACACCCTGATATACCCTACACCCCTCACTGTCACACACTGATATACCCCACACCCCTCACTGTAACACCGTGATATACCCCACACCCCTCACTGTAACACCCTGATATACCCCACATCCCACACTGTAACACCCTGATATACCCCACATCCCTCACTGTAACACCCTGATATACCCCACACCCCTCACTGTAACACCCTGATATACCCCACATCCCACACTGTAACACCCTGATATACCCCACATCCCACACTGTAACACACTGATATACTCCACACCCCTCACTGTAACACCCTGATATACCCCACACCCCTCACAGTGACACACTGATATACCCCACACTCCTCACTGTCACACCCTGATATACCCCACACCCCTCACTGTAACACCCTGATATGCCCCACACCCCTCACTGTAACACACTGATATACCCCACACCCCTCACTGTAACACACTGATATACCCCACACCCCTCACTGTAACACACTGATATACCCCACACCCCTCACTGTAACACCCTGATATACCCCACACCCCTCACTGTAACACCCTGATATACCCCACATCCCACACTGTAACACAATGATATACCCCACACCCCTCACTGTAACACAATGATATACCCCACACCCCTCACTGTAACACACTGATATACCCCACACCCCTCACTGTAACACCCTGATATACCCCACACCCCTCACTGTATCACACTGATATACTCCACACCCCTCACTGTAACACCCTGATATAGCCCACACCCCACACTGTAACACACTGATATACCCCACACCCCTCACTGTAACACCCTGATATACCCCACACCCCCTCACTGTAACACCCTGATATACCCCACACCCCTCACTGTAACACCCTGATATACCCCACACCCCTCACTGTAACACACTGATATACCCCGCACCCCTCACTGTAACACACTGATATACCCCACACCCCACACTGTAACACCCTGATATACCCCACACCCCTCACTGTAACACCCTGATATACCCCACACCCCTCACTGTAAAACCCGGATATACCCCGCACCCCTCACTGTAACACACTGATATACCCCACACCCCACACTGTAACACCCTGATATACCCCACACCCCTCACTGTAACACCCTGATATACCCCACACCCCTCACTGTAATACACTGATATACCCCACACCCCTCACTGTAACACCCTGATATACCCCACACCCCCTCACTGTAATACACTGATATACCCCACACCCCTCACTGTAACACACTGATATACCCCACACCCCCTCACTGTAATACACTGATATACCCCACACCCCTCACTGTAACACACTGATATACCCCACACCCCCTCACTGTAATACACTGATATACCCCACACCCCTCACTGTATCACACTGATATACCCCACACCCCCTCACTGTAATACACTGATATACCCCACACCCCTCACTGTAACACCCTGATATACCCCACACCCCTCACTGTAACACCCTGATATACCCCACACCCCTCACTGTAACACCCTGATATACCCCACACCCCTCACTGTAACACCCTGATATACCCCACACCCCTCACTGTAACACACTGATATACTCCACACCCCCTCACTGTAACACACTGATATACCCCACACCCCTCACTGTAACACCCTGATATACCCCACACTCCTCACTGTAACACCCTGATATACCCCACACCCCCTCACTGTAACACACTGATATACCCCACACCCCTCACTGTAACACCCTGATATACCCCACACCCCACACTGTAACACACTGATATACCCCACACCCCTCACTGTAACACACTGATATACCCCACACCCCACACTGTAACACCCTGATATACCCCACATCCCACACTGTAACACACTGATATACCCCACACCCCTCACTGTAACACACTGATATACCCCACACCCCACACTGTAACACCCTGATATACCCCACATCCCACACTGTAACACACTGATATACCCCACACCCCTCACTGTAACACACTGATATACCCCACACCCCTCACTGTAACACGCTGATATACCCCACACCCCTCACTGTAACACAATGATATACCCCACACCCCTCACTGTAACACAATGATATACTCCACACCCCTCACTGTAACACCCTGATATACCCCACACCCCACACTGTAACACACTGATATACCCCACACCCCTCACTGTAACACACTGATATACCCCACACCCCACACTGTAACACCCTGATATACCCCACACCCCTCACTGTAACACCCTGATATACCCCAGACCCCTCACTGTAACACCCTGATATACCCCACACCCCTCACTGTAATACCCTGATATACCCCACACCCCTCACTGTAACAATCTGATATACCCCGCACCCCCTCACTGTAACACACTGATATACCCCACACCCCTCACTGTAATACCCTCATATACCCCACACCCCTCACTGTCACACACTGATATACCCCACACCCCTCACAGTGACACACTGATATACCCCGCACCCCTCACTGGAACACACTGATGTACCCCACACCCCTCACTGTAACACCCTGATATACCCCACACCCCTCACTGTAACACCCTGATATACCCCACACCCCTCACTGTAACACCCTGATATACCCCACACTCCTCACTGTAACACCCTGATATACCCCACACTCCTCACTGTAACACCCTGATATACCCCACACCCCTCACTGTAACACCCTGATATACCCCACACCCCTCACTGTAACACCCTAATATACCCCACACCCCTCACTGTAACACCCTGATATACCCCACAGCCCTTCACTGTAACACCCTGATATACCCCACACCCCGCACTGTAACACACTGATATACCCCACACCCCTCACTGTAACACCCTGATATACCCCACACCCCTCACTGTAACACCCTGATATACCCCACATCCCCTCACTGTAACACCCTGATATACCCCACACTCCTCACTGTAACACCCTGATATACCCCACACTCCTCACTGTAACACCCTGATATACCCCACACCCCTCACTGTAACACCCTGATATACCCCACATCCCCTCACTGTAACACCCTGATATACCCCACACCCCTCACTGTAACACCCTGATATACCCCACATCCCCTCACTGTAACACCCTGATATACCCCACACCCCTCACTGTAACACACTGATATACACCACATCCCACACTGTAACACCCTGATATACCCCACACCCCTCACTGTAACAGACTGATATACCCCACACCCCTTACTGTAACACACTGATATACCCCACACCCCTCACTGTAACACCCTGATATACCCCACACCCCTCACTGTAACACCCTGATATACCCCACATCCCCTCACTGTAACACCCTGATATACCCCACACCCCTCACTGTAACACCCTGATATACCCCACATCCCCTCACTGTAACACCCTGATATACCCCACACCCCTCACTGTAACACCCTGATATACCCCACATCCCCTCACTGTAACACCCTGATATACCCCACACCCCTCACTGTAACACACTGATATACACCACATCCCACACTGTAACACCCTGATATACCCCACACCCCTCACTGTAACAGACTGATATACCCCACACCCCTTACAGTAACACCCTGATATACCCCACATCCCACACTGTAACACCCTGATATACCCCACACCCCTCACTGTAACACCCTGATATACCCCACACCCCTCACTGTAACACCCTGATATACCCCACAACCCTTACTGTAACACCCTGATATACCCCACATCCCACACTGTAACACACTGATATACCCCACACCCCTCACTGTAACACGCTGATATACCCCACACCCCTCACTGTAACACAATGATATACCCCACACCCCTCACTGTAACACAATGATATACCCCACACCCCTCACTGTAACACACTGATATACCCCACACCCCTCACTGTAACACCCTAATATACCCCACACCCCACACTGTAACATACTGATATACCCCACACCCCTCACTGTTACACACTGATATACCCCACACCCCACACTGTAACACACTGATATACCCCGCACCCCTCACTGTAACACACTGATATACCCCACACCCCTCACTGTAACACCCTGATATACCCCACACCCCTCACTGTAACACCCTGATATACCCCACACCCCTCACTGTAAAACCCGGATATACCCCGCACCCCTCACTGTAACACACTGATATACCCCACACCCCACACTGTAACACCCTGATATACCCCACACCCCTCACTGTAACACCCTGATATACCCCACACCCCTCACTGTAATACACTGATATACCCCACACCCCTCACTGTAACACCCTGATATACCCCACACCCCCTCACTGTAATACACTGATATACCCCACACCCCTCACTGTAACACACTGATATACCCCACACCCCTCACGGTAACACCCTGATATACCCCACATCCCACACTGTAACACCCTGATATACCCCACACCCCTCACTGTAACACACTGATATACCCCACACCCCTCACTGTAACACACTGATATACCCCACACCCCTCACTGTAACACCCTGATATACCCCACACCCCTCACTGTAACACCCTGATATACCCCACACCCCTCACTGTAACACCCTGATATACCCCACACCCCTCACTGTAACACCCTGATATACCCCACATCCCACACTGTAACACCCTGATATACCCCACACCCCTCACTGTAACACACTGATATACCCCACACCCCTCACTGTAACACACTGATATACCCCACACCCCTCACTGTAACACACTGATATACCCCACACCCCCCACTGTAACACCCTGATATAACCCACACCCCTCACTGTAACACCCTGATATACCCCACATCCCCTCACTGTAACACCCTGATATACCCCACACTCCTCACTGTAACACCCTGATATACCCCACATCCCCTCACTGTAACACCCTGATATACCCCACACCCCTCACTGTGACACACTGATATACCCCACACCCCTCACTGTAACACACTGATATACCCCACACCCCTCACTGTAACACACTGATATACCCCACACCCCTCACTGTAACACCCTGATATACCCCTCACCCCTCACTGTAACACCCTGATATACCCCACACTCCTCACTGTAACACCCTGATATACCCCACACTCCTCACTGTAACACCCTGATATACCACACACCCCTCACTGTAACACCCTGATATACCCCACACCCCTCACTGTCACACACTGATATACCCCACATCCCCTCACTGTAACACCCTGATATACCCCACACCCCTCACTGTAACACACTGATATACCCCACATCCCACACTGTAACACCCTGATATACCCCACACCCCTCACTGTAACAGACTGATATACCCCACACCCCTTACTGTAACACCCTGATATACCCCACATCCCACACTGTAACACCCTGATATACCCCACACCCCTCACTGTAACACCCTGATATACCCCACACCCCTTACTGTAACACCCTGATATACCCCACATCCCACACTGTAACACACTGATATACCCCACACCCCTCACTGTAACACGCTGATATACCCCACACCCCTCACTGTAACACAATGATATACCCCACACCCCTCACTGTAACACACTGATATACCCCACACCCCTCACTGTAACACCCTGATATACCCCACACCCCACACTGTAACATACTGATATACCCCACACCCCTCACTGTTACACACTGATATACCCCACACCCCACACTGTAACACACTGATATACCCCGCACCCCTCACTGTAACACACTGATATACCCCACACCCCACACTGTAACACCCTGATATACCCCACACCCCTCACTGTAACACCCTGATATACCCCACACCCCTCACTGTAAAACCCGGATATACCCCGCACCCCTCACTGTAACACACTGATATACCCCACACCCCACACTGTAACACCCTGATATACCCCACACCCCTCACTGTAACACCCTGATATACCCCACACCCCTCACTGTAATACACTGATATACCCCACACCCCTCACTGTAACACCCTGATATACCCCACACCCCCTCACTGTAATACACTGATATACCCCACACCCCTCACTGTAACACACTGATATACCCCACACCCCCTCACTGTAATACATTGATATACCCCACACCCCTCACTGTAACACACTGATATACCCCACACCCCCTCACTGTAATACACTGATATACCCCACACCCCTCACTGTAACACCCTGATATACCCCACACCCCTCACTGTAACACCCTGATATACCCCACACCCCTCACTGTAACACCCTGATATACCCCACACCCCACACTGTAACACACTGATATACCCCACACCCCTCACTGTAACACACTGATATACCCCACACCCCTCACTGTAACACACTGATATACCCCACACTCCTCACTGTAACACCCTGATATACCCCACACCCCACACTGTAACACACTGATATACCCCACACCCCTCACTGTAACACACTGATATACCCCACACCCCCTCACTGTAATACACTGATATACCCCACACCCCTCACTGTAACACCCTGATATACCCCACACCCCTCACTGTAACACCCTGATATACCCCACACCCCTCACTGTAACACCCTGATATACCCCACACCCCACACTGTAACACACTGATATACCCCACACCCCTCACTGTAACACACTGATATACCCCACACCCCTCACTGTAACACACTGATATACCCCACACCCCTCACTGTAACACACTGATATACCCCACACTCCTCACTGTAACACCCTGATATACCCCACACCCCACACTGTAACACACTGATATACCCCACACCCCTCACTGTAACACAATGATATACCCCACACCCCTCACTGTAACACAATGATATACTCCACACCCCTCACTGTAACACCCTGATATACCCCACACCCCACACTGTAACACACTGATATACCCCACACCCCTCACTGTAACACACTGATATACCCCATACCCCACACTGTAACACACTGATATACCCCACACCCCTCACTGTAACACACTGATATACCCTACACCCCACACTGTAACACCCTGATATACCCCACACCCCTCACTGTAACACACTGATATACCCCACACCCCTCACTGTAACACACTGATATACCCCGCACCCCTCACTGTAACACACTGATATACCCCACACCCCACACTGTAACACCCTGATATACCCCACACCCCTCACTGTAACACACTGATATACCCCACACCCCACACTGTAACACCCTGATATACCCCACACCCCTCACTGTAACACCCTGATATACCCCACACCCCTCACTGTAACACCCTGATATACCCCACACCCCACACTGTAACACACTGATATACCCCACACCCCTCACTGTAACACACTGATATACCCCACACCCCTCACTGTAACACACTGATATACCCCGCACCCCTCACTGTAACACACTGATATACCCCACACCCCACACTGTAACACCCTGATATACCCCACACCCCTCACTGTAACACACTGATATACCCCACACCCCACACTGTAACACCCTGATATACCCCACACCCCTCACTGTAACACCCTGATATACCCCACACCCCTCACTGTAACACCCTGATATACCCCACACCCCACACTGTAACACACTGATATACCCCACACCCCTCACTGTAACACACTGATATACCCCACACCCCTCACTGTAACACCCTGATATACCCCACACCCCACACTGTAACACACTGATATACCCCACACCCCTCACTGTAACACACTGATATACCCCACACCCCACACTGTAACACACTGATATACCCCACACCCCTCACTGTAACACACTGATATACCCCACACCCCTCACTGTAACACACTGATATACCCCACACCCCACACTGTAACACACTGATATACCCCACATCCCCTCACTGTAACACCCTGATATACCCCACACCCCTCACTGTAACACCCTGATATACCCCACATCCCCTCACTGTAACACCCTGATATACCCCACACCCCTCACTGTAACACCCTGATATACCCCACATCCCCTCACTGTAACACCCTGATATACCCCACACCCCTCACTGTAACACACTGATATACACCACATCCCACACTGTAACACCCTGATATACCCCACACCCCTCACTGTAACAGACTGATATACCCCACACCCCTTACAGTAACACCCTGATATACCCCACATCCCACACTGTAACACCCTGATATACCCCACACCCCTCACTGTAACACCCTGATATACCCCACACCCCTCACTGTAACACCCTGATATACCCCACAACCCTTACTGTAACACCCTGATATACCCCACATCCCACACTGTAACACACTGATATACCCCACACCCCTCACTGTAACACGCTGATATACCCCACACCCCTCACTGTAACACAATGATATACCCCACACCCCTCACTGTAACACAATGATATACCCCACACCCCTCACTGTAACACACTGATATACCCCACACCCCTCACTGTAACACCCTGATATACCCCACACCCCACACTGTAACATACTGATATACCCCACACCCCTCACTGTTACACACTGATATACCCCACACCCCACACTGTAACACACTGATATACCCCGCACCCCTCACTGTAACACACTGATATACCCCACACCCCTCACTGTAACACCCTGATATACCCCACACCCCTCACTGTAACACCCTGATATACCCCACACCCCTCACTGTAACACCCTGATATACCCCACACCCCTCACTGTAAAACCCGGATATACCCCGCACCCCTCACTGTAACACACTGATATACCCCACACCCCACACTGTAACACCCTGATATACCCCACACCCCTCACTGTAACACCCTGATATACCCCACACCCCTCACTGTAATACACTGATATACCCCACACCCCTCACTGTAACACCCTGATATACCCCACACCCCCTCACTGTAATACACTGATATACCCCACACCCCTCACTGTAACACACTGATATACCCCACACCCCTCACGGTAACACCCTGATATACCCCACATCCCACACTGTAACACCCTGATATACCCCACACCCCTCACTGTAACACACTGATATACCCCACACCCCTCACTGTAACACACTGATATACCCCACACCCCTCACTGTAACACCCTGATATACCCCACACCCCTCACTGTAACACCCTGATATACCCCACACCCCTCACTGTAACACCCTGATATACCCCACACCCCTCACTGTAACACCCTGATATACCCCACACCCCTCACTGTAACACACTGATATACCCCACACCCCTCACTGTAACACACTGATATACCCCACACCCCCCACTGTAACACCCTGATATAACCCACACCCCTCACTGTAACACCCTGATATACCCCACATCCCCTCACTGTAACACCCTGATATACCCCACACTCCTCACTGTAACACCCTGATATACCCCACATCCCCTCACTGTAACACCCTGATATACCCCACACCCCTCACTGTGACACACTGATATACCCCACACCCCTCACTGTAACACACTGATATACCCCACACCCCTCACTGTAACACACTGATATACCCCACACCCCTCACTGTAACACCCTGATATACCCCTCACCCCTCACTGTAACACCCTGATATACCCCACACTCCTCACTGTAACACCCTGA
>NW_027311324.1:15000-30520 GCF_047496795.1 Chiloscyllium punctatum | reverse complement strand
GTGTGGGGGTGGGGGGGGTGTGTATGGGGGGGGTGTGTATGGGGGGGGGTGGGGGGGTGTGTATGGGGGGGGTGGGGGGGTGTGTATGGGGGGGGTGGGGGGTGTGTGTGTGGGGGGGTGGGGGGTGTGTGTGTGGGGGGGTGGGGGGTGTGTGTGGGGGGGGGTGGGGGGTGTGTGTGGTGGGGTGTGTGTGGGGGGGTGGTGGGGTGTGTGTGGGGGGGGTGGGGGTGTGTGTGGGGGTGTGGGGTGTGTGTGTGTGGGGGGGGTGGAGTGTGTGTGTGTGGGGGGGGGTGGGGTGTGTGTGTGTGTGGGGGGGGGTGGGGTGTGTGTGTGTGGGGGGGGGGTGGGGTGTGTGTGTGTGGGGGGGGGGTGGGGTGTGTGTGTGTGTGTGGGGGGGGTGGGGTGTGTGTGTGTGTGTGGGGGGGGTGGGGGGTGGTGTGTGTGTGGGGGGGGGTGTGTGGTGGGGGTGTGTGTGGTGGGGGTGTGTGTGGGGGGGTGGGGTGTGTGTGTGTGTGTGTGTGGGGGGGGGTGGGGGGTGGTGTGTGTGTGGGTGTGTGTGTGTGTGTGTGTGGGGGGGTGTGTGTGGTGGGGGTGTGTGTGTGTGGGGGGGGTGGGGGGTGTGTGTGTGTGGGGGGGGGTGTGTGTGGTGGGGGTGTGTGTGGGGGGGTGGGGGTGTGTGTGGGGGGGTGGGGGGTGTGTGTGTGTGGGGGGGTGGGGGGTGTGTGTGTGTGGGGGGTGGGGGGTGTGTGTGTGTGGGGGGTGGGGGGTGTGTGTGTGTGGGGGGGGGTGTGTGTGTGGGGGGGGGGTGGGGTGTGTGTGTGTGTGTGTGGGGGGGGGGTGTGTGTGGGTGGGGGGTGTGTGTGGGTGGGGGGTGTGTGTGTGTGGGGGGGGTGTGTGTGTGGGGGGGGGTGTGTGTGTGGGGGGGGGTGGGGTGTGTGTGTGTGTGTGTGTGTGTGTGTGGGGGGGGTGTGTGTGTGTGGGGGGGGTGTGTGTGTGTGGGGGGGGTGTGTGTGTGTGGGGGGGGTGTGTGTGTGTGGGGGGGGGGGTGTGTGTGGGGGGTGGGGGGTGTGTGTGTGGGGGGGGGGTGTGTGTGTGGGGGGGGGTGGGGGGTGTGTATGTGTGGGGGGGGTGTGTGTGTGGGGGGGGGGTGTGTGTGGGGGGTGGGGGGTGTGTGTGTGGGGGGGGGTGTGTGTGTGTGGGGGGGGGTGGGGGGTGTGTATGGGGGGTGGGGTGTGTGTGTGTGGGGGGGGGTGTGTGTGTGTGTGTGTGTGTGTGTGTGGGGGGGGGGGGTGGGGGGTGTGTATGGGGGGTGGGGTGTGTGTGTGTGTGAGACCCAGTCCAGTCCCCACCCCACTCCCCTGGTGAAGCCACCCCCAGGCGAATAGCCCCAGTCCTCCCCCCCTCACCGCTGTCTCCGATGATGAGGAGCTTGAAGAGATGGTCGTAGTCCCGGGGGCCCGCCATAGGGAGGGAGGGAGGGCGGGTGGGTGGGCGGGGACCCTCTCCCTCTCCCCTCTCTCTCTCACTGTGTATCCCCACCTCCTTCTCACCGAGGCCGCAGGCTTCCGGAAACCGGAAGTGGCAAGGCGGACGCGAAAGGGGCGAGTCCTCCGGTGCCGCCCCCTACCCTGCCCCGCCCCCTCTGCGTCACGGCTGCACCGTTCCCTCCAATCGGAGAGCGGGACGTCAAGCGGGGCACGCCCCTTCCCCCGAGGGCACCCCGCCCGCCGAACGCGTCATCGAAACTGCCGCCCAATCAGCGGGAGGGATCGCCCCATGGAGCGGGCACGTCACAGAGAGCGAGGGAGACACGACCACGCCCCTCCTCCGCCCTCATTTGCACCCCCGACCCCACCCCCACCACTGCCGTCATCGGCGTCTCCTCCAATCCGGCGAGATACTGAATGCCTAAGCCCGCCCCAGCCATTGCCGGCCCCGCCCTCTCCCTCCGCGGACCAAACCACGCCCCCTCCCTCTCTGACGTATCCGCAGCCTCCTCCAATGAGAGGAAGGATCCCGCAGCGGTCCCGAGGCCCCGCCTGCCGCTGACGTAATGACGGACGTCGCCACGCCCCTTCCAACAGCCTCTGGTCATCACAGTACCGGCGCCTCACGACGCCATGGCCCCACCCTTCCGTGACGTCATTGTCACCGCCCACCCTCCCTCTCCGCCAGCTCCGGCGTCCGCGTCATTGGCCCCGCCCTCCGCTGCTCGAGACCCCTCCCCCTTGTGACGCGTGATGGACGGACGTCACCGTCGTCGCTCAAACCGCGCCCCTCCCGCCGTAAATCCACCGTGGCCCCGCCCAAGCCCCACCCCTTCGATGACGAATCGTTTGAGACGTCACGATCCACGCGCGCCAGTCGTGCCGCCCTCAGGGTCGTTGACCCCGCCCACCGGCCTCCCAAACCACGCCCCCAGCCGGCGACGTATCTCCGCCCACCTCATTCCCCCTCCCCACAATCCAGCGGGGTTTGGGGCAGCGCGAGGCGACGCGGGGCATGGCTGGCGGGAATGGGAATCAGTCACGTGATCGGAGTGACCGTTGGGCGGCCATTTTGTCAGCCATTTTGGCAATAGTGACCATAATTATGTGGGATTTTGAGATGGTGATGGATAATGTTGAAAGTCTTAAATTGGGTTGGGAGGGGGTTCTTGTGTGGAAGTGACCGAATTCAGGGGTCGAGGCGATGGCGGAGTGGTTTTTCGACAGGGATTGTTAATCTGGAGGCTGTGGACCGTCCCCGGCTTCAAATCCCGCCACAGCCAATGGCGCAACTTGACCCCCACCTCTTGCAAAAGCCCTAATTTGACCCCGCACCCATTGTTGGAAAACCTCACCCGGTTCACTGATTAGGGAAGGAAATGGCCGTCCGTAGCTGGTTTGGCGCCCACAAGTGACTCCATACCCATGGCGACGTCAGTCTACGCTTGAAAGTGCCCTCTGGGCGGGTCAGGGATGAGCGACGAATGCTGGCCAGCCTGTCCCGTGAACAAATAAAATACAACCAGGCAAGGAGAGGCATCTGGATGGTGACATGAACAGGAAGGGGTCAGAGGGATAACAGGCCAAATGCTGGCAAACGGGACGTAATTAGTTTAGGACATCCGGTCGGCGCGGCCGAAGGGTCTGGAGCCATGGTGTACATCTCTGCGACTCTGGAACGTGTCGGGAGCGGCCGTCCGAGTCTCTCGAAGAGCACGCGAGGGGATTGTCACGTTCCAGTGGAAATGAAGGACAGGATTGACAACATCTTGGAACCCTTGGATAACAGAGGAAATTATCAGCTTTTTTTTAAACTAAGGGAAGCAATACTAAGGTCTGGGCAATTAAAACAGACCAAATTCTGAAAGAATATAGAGAAAACACAGGTTCAAAGGACCATGAAATGTCCTTAGCTAGTAGGGTTACAGAATACTGAATGGCCTAGACAGAGGGAATGTTAGGGTGGTGTTTCCATTGTGCGAGAGTAAAGGGAAGACATATTGGAATGGAGATAAGGAGAGACCTCTTCACCCAGAGAGAGTGGGGAATCGATAGAATTCACTGCCACCGAAGGCTGTGGAGGCCGGATCATTGAGTACGTTGAAGGTGGAGATACCGAGGTTCTTGGGGGAAATCAAGGGTTGCGGGGAGAAAGCGGGAGAATGGGAGCCCTGGTGCAGCAGACTCCGTGGGCTGACTGGCCTAATTTCTGGTCCTATGGCTTACACTCTTCAGGAGAATCACAAGGCACGTTACACATATGTTAGGAGCAAAAGGGCTAGGTCAGAAAAGAGTCGGCCCACTCACGGATAAAGGAGGGAGGTTAAGTGGGGAGCCAGAGGAAACAGAGTGAGTCCTTAATGAATACATTGGTGTTCACCAAAGCAAGGGACGCGAGGGATGTTGAGGTGAGGGAAGAGCATGTGAATATTCTAGGGCAGATTCATGAACAGAAGGACAAAATATTGGGTGTCTTAAGAGATGTACGGAAGGTAGACAAGTCCCCAGGGCCAGATGGGATCCATCCCAGGATACTGTGGGAGAAAGGGGGAGGATATAGCTGCGTTTTCAACAAGTTCTCATGTCCTCTTTGGCCTAGTTCAGGGAACACCCAATGTTCCGTCCTTAAGAGATCCAGATAATTATAAGCCAAATAGTAAGGTCCTGGGGAGTGTTGCTGAACAAAGAGACCTTGGAGTTGCAGGTTCATAGCTCCTTGAAAGTGGAGTCGCAGGTCGATAGGATAGTGAAGGTGGCGTTTGGTATGCTTTCCTTTATTGGTCAGAGTATTGAGTACAGGAGTTGGGAGGGTCATGTTGCAGGTGTACAGGACATTGGTTAGGGGCCACTGTTGGAATATTGCATGCAGTTCTGGTCTCCTTCCTATCGGAAATATGTTGTGAAACTTGAAAGGGGTCAGAAAAAAATTAACAAGGATGTTGCCAGGTTTGAGCTACAGGGAAAGGCTGGGGCTGTTTTCCCTGGAGCGTCGGAGGCTGAGGGGTGACCTTATTGAGGTTTATAAAATCATGAGGGGGCATGGATAGGATAAAGAGACAAAGTCTTTTCCCCCTGGGGTGGGGGAGACCAGAACTAGAGGGGAGTAGGTTTAGGGTGAGAGGGGAAAGATATAAAAGGGACCTGAGGGGCAACAATTTCACACAGAGGGTGGTACGTGTATGGAATGAGCTGCCACAGGAAGTGGTGGAGGCTGGGACAATGATAGCATTTAAAAAGCATCTGGATGGGGTGGGGGGGGGGGGGGAATAGGAAGGCTTTATGGGCCAAGAGCTGGCAGATGGGACTAGATTAGGTTAGGATATCTGGGTCAGCAGTGACGAGTTGGACTGAAGGGTCTCTCATACATCCCTGTGACCCTAACGCCAGCTGAGAGACCAGATTTATTCGTTTTTGGAAGCGAATGGACTGGTTCCTGATCGACAGCGTGGGTTTATACCGGGATGGTCATGGCTTAGCAACTTAGAACATAGAACATAGAACATAGAACAATACAGCACAGAACAGGCCCTTCGGCCCACGATGTTGTGCCGAACTTCTATCCTAGATTAAGCACCCATCCATGTACCTATCCAAATGCCGCTTAAAGGTCGCCAATGAATCTGACTCTACCACTCCCACGGGCAGCGCATTCCATGCCCCCACCACTCTCTGGGTGAAGAACCCACCCCTGACATCTCCCCTATACCTTCCACCCTTCACCTTAAATTTATGTCCCCTTGTAACACTCTGTTGTACCCGGGGAAAAAGTTTCTGACTGTCTACTCTATCTATTCCTCTGATCATCTTATAAACCTCTATCAAGTCACCCCTCATCCTTCGCCGTTCCAACGAGAAAAGGCCGAGAACTCTCAACCTATCCTCGTATGACCTACTCTCCATTCCAGGCAACATCCTGGTAAATCTTCTCTGCACCCTCTCCAAAGCTTCCACATCTTTCCTAAAGTGAGGCGACCAGAACTGCACACAGTACTCCAAATGTGGCCTAACCAAAGTCCTGTACAGCTGCAACATCACCTCACGACTCTTGAATTCAATCCCTCTGCTAATGAACGATAATACTCCATAGGCCTTCTTACAAACTCTATCCACCTGAGTGGCAACCTTCAAAGATCTATGTACATAGACCCCAAGATCCCTCTGTTCCTCCACCTGACCAAGAACCCTACCATTAACCCTGTATTCCGCATTCTTATTTGTTCTTCCAAAATGGACAACTTCACACTTGGCAGGGTTGAACTCCATCTGCCACTCCTCAGCCCAGCTCTGCATCATATCTAAGTCCCTCTGCAGCCGACAACAGCCCTCCTCACTGTCCACAACTCCACCTATCTTTGTATCATCTGCAAATTTACTGACCCACCCTTCGACTCCCTCATCTAAGTCATTAATAAAAATTACAAACAGCAGAGGACCCAGAACTGATCCCTGCGGAACTCCACTTGTAACTGGACTCCATGCTGAATATTTACCATCTACCACCACTCTCTGACTTGAGGAGGGAAGGGGGGCGGATGCTGTCTATGAGGACGTCAGTGAGGCATTCGAACTGGGGAGGCTCAGACAGGAGACTGGATGAACTGGCGAGATGGACACAGAGCTGGCTTGGTCACGGAAGGCAGAGAGTAGAGGCGGAATCATGGAGTCCCTATGGTGTGGAAACACGCCCAACAGGTCCACACCGACCCTCCGGAGACTAATCCACACAGACGCATTCCCTTCCCCTACATTTACCCTGACCAACCCACCCTAACCTGCACATCCCTGGGCACTACGGGACAATTTCCCCACGGCCAACCCACCCTAACCTGCACATCCCTGGGCATTACGGGACAATTCCCCCACAGCCAATCCACCCTAACCTGCACATCCCTGGGCACTACGGGACAATTTCCCCACGGCCAACCCATCCTAACCTGCGCATCCCTGGGCATTACGGGACAATTTCCCCACGGCCAACCCACCCTAACCTGCACATCCCTGGGCATTACGGGACAATTTCCCCACGGCCGATCCATCCTAACCTGCGCATCCCTGGGCATTACGGGACAATTTCCCCACGGCTGATCCACCCTAACCTGCACATCCCTGGGCACTACGGGACAATTCCCCAACGGCCAATCCACCCTAACCCACATATCCCTGGCACTACGGGACAATTTCCCCACGGCCAACCCACCCTAACCTGCACATCCCTGGGCACTACAGGACAATTTCCCCATGGCCAACCCATCCTAACCTGCGCATCCCTGGGCATTACGGGACAATTTCCCCACAGCCGATCCATCCTAACCTGCGCATCCCTGGGCATTACGGGACAATTTCCCCACGGCCGATCCACCCTAACCTGCACATCCCTGGGCATTACGGGACAATTTCCCCACAGCCGATCCATCCTAACCTGCGCATCCCTGGGCATTACGGGACAATTTCCCCACGGCCGATCCACCCTAACCTGCACATCCCTGGGCACTACGGGACAATTTCCCCAGGGCCAACCCACCCTAACCTGCGCATCCCTGGGCACTACGGGACAATTTCCCCACGGCCAACCCACCCTAACCTGCGCATCCCTGGGCACTACGGGACAATTTCCCCACGGCCAACCCACCCTAACCTGTACATCCCTGGGCATTACGGGACAATTTCCCCACGGCCAATCCACTCTAACCTGCACATCCCTGGACACTACGGGACAATTTCCCATGGTCAATCCACCCTAACCCACACATCCCTGGGCACTACGGGACAATTTCCCCACGGCCAATCCCACCCGAACCTGCACATCCCTGGGCACTACGGGACAATTTCCCCACGGCCAATCCCATCCTAACCTGTACATCCCTGGGCACTACGGGACAATTTCCCCACGGCCAATCCCTCCCTAACCTGCACATCCCTGGGCACTACGGGACAATTTCCCCACAGCCGATCCATCCTAACCTGCGCATCCCTGGGCATTACGGGACAATTTCCCCACAGCCGATCCATCCTAACCTGCGCATCCCTGGGCATTACGGGACAATTTCCCCACGGCCGATCCACCCTAACCTGCACATCCCTGGGCATTACGGGACAATTTCCCCACAGCCGATCCATCCTAACCTGCGCATCCCTGGGCATTACGGGACAATTTCCCCACGGCCGATCCACCCTAACCTGCACATCCCTGGGCACTACGGGACAATTTCCCCAGGGCCAACCCACCCTAACCTGCGCATCCCTGGGCACTACGGGACAATTTCCCCACGGCCAACCCACCCTAACCTGCGCATCCCTGGGCACTACGGGACAATTTCCCCACGGCCAACCCACCCTAACCTGTACATCCCTGGGCATTACGGGACAATTTCCCCACGGCCAATCCACTCTAACCTGCACATCCCTGGACACTACGGGACAATTTCCCATGGTCAATCCACCCTAACCCACACATCCCTGGGCACTACGGGACAATTTCCCCACGGCCGATCCACCCTAACCTGCACATCCCTGGGCACTACGGGACAATTTCCCCACGGCCAATCCCATCCTAACCTGTACATCCCTGGGCACTACGGGACAATTTCCCCACGACCAATCCCTCCCTAACCTGCACATCCCTGGGCACTACGGGACAATTTCCCCACGCCAATCCACCCTAACCTGCCCCGAAAGCGGCAACACGGCGGGGGGGTGTGGTGAGAAGCCACCGCGCCAGCTTCAGATGGGGTGCAGTGAAGGTTCACCAGGGATGGAGGGAGGGGTAGCAATCTGATAAGATGACGACAGGACCAGATAGGGGTGGATAGTCAGCGGCCCTTTTTCCCAGGGCAGGTTGAAGTCGAAAGGGGGTGGGGGAGTTCAGGGGAGAGGGGCGGGGAATACTGTTTACCCAGAGGGCGCCTGGAACGTGCTGCCAGCAGACATGGGCAACATCCTCGCAAGAGTGCGCTCAGTCCCACCCACCGTTCCCTGGGGAGGGGGGAGAGTACGTCCGAGGGAGGGGAGAGTGCGTCCAAGGGAGGGGAGAGTGCGTCAAAGGGGGTCCCAATGTGGGTTAGCCCAAAAAGGGAACTGTTTTGATGGTTAATGTATTTTCAGTGAACAGGGCAGGACTTACACACTTCACAGTAAGGTCCTGGGGAGTGTTGCTGAACAAAGAGACCTTGGAGTGCAGGTTCATAGCTCCTTGAAAGTAGAGTCGCAAGTAGATAGGATAGTGAAGGCAGCATTTGGTATGCTTTCCTTTATTGGTCAGAGTATTGAGTACAGAAGTCAGGAGGTCACATCGTGGCTGTATTGATCAGTGCGTTGTGTGTAGGAGTTGGGAGGTCACATTGTGACTGTATTGGTCAGTGTGTTGTGTGTAGGAGTTGGGAAGTCACATTGTGACTGTATTGGTCAGTGTGTTGAGTGTAGGAGTTGGGAGGGTCACGTTGTGGCTGTATCGGTCAGTGTGTTGAGTGTAGGAGTTGGGAGGGTCACGTTGTGGCTGTATCAGTCAGTGCATTGAGTGTAGGAGTCGGGAGGGTCACGTTGTGGCTGTATCGGTCAGTGTGTTGAGTGTAGGAGTCGGGAGGGTCACGTTGTGTCTGTATTGGTCAGTGCGTTGAGTGTAGGAGTCGGGAGGGTCACATTGTGTCTGTATCGGTCAGTGCATTGAGTGTAGGAGTCGGGAGGGTCATGTTGTGTCTGTATTGGTCAGTGTGTTGTGTGTAGGAGTTGGGAGGGTCACGTTGTGGCTGTATTGGTCAGTGCGTTGAGTGTAGGAGTCGGGAGGGTCACATTGTGGCTTTCTTGGAGTCAGGGCCACTTTGGGAATACTGCATTCGATTCTGGTCTCTCTGCTACAGGAAGGATGTTGTGAAAGGCATCAGAAAAGATTTACATGGACGTGGGAGGGTTGGAACTACAGGGAGTGTCAGAGGCTGAGGGGTGACCTTATCGAGGTTTATAAGAGGGTGAATGGCCTTTCCCAGAGTAGATGATTCTGAAACTAGGGGGCCATGGTTTTGAGTTGACTGGGGGAAAGATTTAATGGAGAGGTTGGTCGGTGTATGGAATGAGCTGCCAGAGGAAGTGGAGGAGTCTGATCCAATGACAGCATTGAAAAGGCGTCTGAGTGGTGGGGGCGTGAACATGAAACGTTCAGTGGGATGCAGCTGACAAACGGGACCAGATTACTTCAGGATATCAGCTTGGCACGGCCGAGATGGACCGAATGGTCTGTTTCCGTGCTACGCCTTCTCCACAAGGGGAGGTCGGTCTTGATCCCCGCATCTCTGAGTCCCCTGGTTTCAGACGCAGGGACAGGAGAAGCTCCACCCCGCAGGAATGCTGTGTGAGGGGGTCTGAGGGCGAGGGAGATCCAGAGGGCATGGGTTCGACGGTCAGAGACAGTGGGGAAGGGCGTGAGGAGCTCCAGGCTGTCGGAGAATAATAGCATGACCATCAAAGCTGTGATACAAAAGCATTCTTTAATTAGAAACATTTTCATTTCCCTCTGGACAGCTATTCCTTCACAAACGTCAATAAATAGTTTAAATTTCATTCCCTCCCGCTCTACACCGTGCGCCTGGACTCCAAACCCCTTCCCCGTTCCCTCCCACTCTACACCGTCCCCAAGGACCCCAAACCCCTTCCCCGTTCCCTCCCACTCTACACCGTCCCCAAGGACCCCAAACCCCTTCCCCGTTCCCTCCCGCTCTACACCGTGCGCCTGGACTCCAAACCCCTTCCCCGTTCCCTCCCACTCTACACCGTCCCCGTGGACCCCAAACCCCTTCCCCGTTCCCTCCCGCTCTACACCGTCCCCATGGACCCCAAACCCCTTCCCCGTTCCCTCCTGCTCTACACCGTGCGCCTGGACTCCAAACCCCTTCCCCGTTCCCTCCCACTCTACACCGTCCCCGTGGACCCCAAACCCCTTCCCCGTTCCCTCCCGCTCTACACCGTCCCCATGGACCCCAAACCCCTTCCCCGTTCCCTCCCGCTCTACACCGTCCCTGTGGACCCCAAACTCCTTCCCCGTTCCCTCCTGCTCTACACCGTCCCCATGGACCCCAAACCCCTTCCCCATTCCCTCCCACTCTACACCGTCCCCATGGACTCCAAACCCCTTCCCCGTTCCCTCCCACTCTACACCGTCCCCATGGACCCCAAACCCCTCCCCGTTCCCTCCCGCTCTACACCGTCCCCCATGGACCCCAAACCCCTTCCCCGTTCCCTCCCGCTCTACACCGTCCCCCATGGACCCCAAACCCCTTCCCCGTTCCCTCCCCCTCTACACCGTCCCCATGGACCCCAAACCCCTTCCCCGTTCCCTCCCGCTCTACACCGTCCCCATGGACCCCAAACTCCTTCCTCGTTCCCTCCTGCTCTACACCGTCCCCGATGGACCCCAAACCCCTTCCCCGTTCCCTCCCGCTCTACACCGTCCCCCATGGACCCCAAACCCCTTCCCCGTTCCCTCCCGCTCTACACCGTCCCCCATGGACCCCAAACCCCTTCCCCATTCCTTCCCCCTCTACACCGTCCCCCATGGACCCCAAACCCCTTCCCCGTTCCCTCCCGCTCTACACCGTCCCCCATGGACCCCAAACCCCTTCCCCGTTCCCTCCCACTCTACACCGTCCCCCATGGACCCCAAACCCCTTCCCCATTCCCTCCCCCTCTACACCGTCCCCATGGACCCCAAACCCCTTCCCCGTTCCCTCCCGCTCTACACCGTCCCCATGGACCCCAAACCCCTTCCCCGTTCCCTCCCGCTCTACACCGTCCCCATGGACCCCAAACCCCTTCCCCATTCCCTCCCGCTCTACACCATCCCCCATGGACCCCAAACCCCTTCCCGTTCCCTCCCGCTCTACACCGTCCCCATGGACCCCAAACCCCTTCCCCATTCCCTCCCGCTCTACACCGTCCCCCATGGACCCCAAACCCCTTCCCCGTTCCCTCCCGCTCTACACCGTCCCCATGGACCCCAAACCCCTTCCCCATTCCCTCCCGCTCTACACCGTCCCCGATGGACCCCAAACCCCTTCCCCGTTCCCTCCCGCTCTACACCGTCCCCATGGACCCCAAACCCCTTCCCCATTCCCTCCCGCTCTACACCGTCCCCGATGGACCCCAAACCCCTTCCCCGTTCCCTCCCGCTCTACACCGTCCCCATGGACCCCAAACTCCTTCCTCGTTCCCTCCTGCTCTACACCGTCCCCGATGGACCCCAAACCCCTTCCCCGTTCCCTCCCGCTCTACACCGTCCCCCATGGACCCCAAACCCCTTCCCCATTCCTTCCCCCTCTACACCGTCCCCCATGGACCCCAAACCCCTTCCCCGTTCCCTCCCGCTCTACACCGTCCCCCATGGACCCCAAACCCCTTCCCCGTTCCCTCCCACTCTACACCGTCCCCCATGGACCCCAAACCCCTTCCCCATTCCCTCCCCCTCTACACCGTCCCCATGGACCCCAAACCCCTTCCCCATTCCCTCCCGCTCTACACCATCCCCCATGGACCCCAAACCCCTTCCCGTTCCCTCCCGCTCTACACCGTCCCCATGGACCCCAAACCCCTTCCCCATTCCCTCCCGCTCTACACCGTCCCCCATGGACCCCAAACCCCTTCCCCGTTCCCTCCCGCTCTACACCGTCCCCATGGACCCCAAACCCCTTCCCCATTCCCTCCCGCTCTACACCGTCCCCGATGGACCCCAAACCCCTTCCCCGTTCCCTCCCGCTCTACACCGTCCCCATGGACCCCAAATCCCTTCCCCATTCCCTCCCGCTCTACACCGTCCCCGATTGACCCCAAACCCCTTCCCCATTCCCTCCCGCTCTACACCGTCCCCGATGTGCCCCAAACCCCTTCCCCGTTCCCTCCCGCTCTACACTGTCCCATTTGGACCCCAAACCCCTTCCCCGTTCCCTCCCACTCTACACCGTCCCTATGGACCCCAAACCCCTTCTCCGTTCACTCCCGCTCTACACCGTCCCCATGGACCCCAAACCCCTTCCCCGTTCCCTCCCGCTCCACACCGTTCCCATGGACCCCAAACCCCTTCCCCGTTCCCTCCCGCTCCACACCGTCCCCATGGACCCCAAACCCCTTCCCCGTTCCCTCCCCCTCTACACCTTCCCCAATGGACCCCAAACCCCTTCCCCGTTCCCTCCCGCTCTACACCGTCCCCAATGGACCCCAAACCCCTTCCCCGTTCCCTCCCGCTCTACACCGTCCCAATGGACCCCAAACCCCTTCCCCATTCCCTCCCGCTCCACACCGTCCCCCATGGACCCCAAACCCCTTCCCCGTTCCCTCCCGCTCCACACCGTCCCGATGGACCCCAAACCCCTTCCCCGTTCCCTCCCGCTCCACACCGTCCCGATGGACCCCAAGCCAACCCCAGCTCCGTTGTCAGTGCCTGTTGAGTCTGTTTCTCTGGGGAGCGGGTACCAAATTGGCCTCGGTGGGCGTGGAAATTACAGGGTGGTCTGGGCGTGTACCAGTGTCCAGGACCTTCGCTGGGAACGGGGGAGGAGGGTCTGGGAGCACAGGGACCACATTAGCCGTCGCCTCACCCAGTCGGTCAGCCCAGGCCGGGCAGAGAGGGAAGTCAGGGGCTGTATTCCCAACCCCACCCCCCGCCAAACCACCTCGAAACACATTCCCCCAACCATCCCGCTCCCCCTCCCACCCACTCCCCAAACGCAAACCCGGTCATCTCTTCCTGAACCTCAGGAAGAGACCCCCAGACTGTCGGGCGGAGGCCGCTCTGCCCTTCTCCGGGCTGCTCGCTGAGGCAGTTCGGCCCTCCTGCTGCTGGCTCCTCAGCTGCTGCCCAATGACAACCCGCATGTCCTCCTGCGAGGGGCGAGGGAGGAAGGGTCAGGCGTCGGGGCGGGGGGGGGGGGGGGTGGTGTTCAGAGGGTTGAGGGATGCGGGAGATTGGAGGAACACAGTTGGGTGGGCGGGGAGAGAGAGAGAGAGAGAGAGAGAAAAACACATCACCATCCTTGGCCATTTCCACACGGTCCATTTCCTCTACCCGGTCAAACTAGCAACAGCAAAGCTGATCCAATCCTCTCTCTCTGGTGACCGGACTCCAACCCCTAGATGGTTTAGTTTCTGGTCGGGCTCTCTCACTCCAGGGTGTTGTGAGAAACTCCCTGTATCGCCAGGAATCTTCATCTCCCAAAGATTCAGTCATTTATCATCCCTCTACGTCATGGGGGAGGTTACAGAGATAGGGAGGGGGTGTAGGGGCGTTACAGGGATAGGGAGGGGTGTAGGGGATTACAGAGATAGGGAGAGGGTGTAGGGGGGTTACAGGGATAGGGAAGGGGTGTAGGGGGGTTACAGAGATAGGGAGGGGGTGTAGGGGGGTTACAGGGATAGGGAGGGGGTGTAGGGGATTACAGAGATAGGGAGAGGGTGTAGGGGGGTTACAGGGATAGGGAAGGGGTGTAGGGGGGTTACAGAGATAGGGAGGGGGTGTAGGGGGTTACAGAGATAGGGAGGGGGTGTAGGGGGGTTACAGAGATAGGGAGGGGGTGTAGGGGGGTTACAGGGATAGGGAAGGGGTGTAGGGGGGTTACAGGGATAGGGAGGGGGTGTAGGGGGTTACAGAGATAGGGAGAGGGTGTAGGGGGGTTACAGGGATAGGGAAGGGGTGTAGGGGGTTACAGAGATAGGGAGGGGGTGTAGGGGGGGTTACAGAGATAGGGAGGGGGTGTAGGGGGGTTACAGAGATAGGGAGGGGGTGTAGGGGGGTTACAGAGATAGGGAGGGGGTGTAGGGGGTTACAGAGATAGGGAGGGGGTGTAGGGGGGGTTACAGGGATAGCGAGGGGGTGTAGGGGGTTTACAGAGATAGGGAGGGGGTGTAGGGGGGGTTACAGGGATAGCGAGGGGGTGTAGGGGGTTTACAGAGATAGGGAGGGGGTGTAGGGGGGTTACAGGGATAGGGAGGGGGTGTAGGGGGGTTACAGAGATAGGGAGGGGGTGTAGGGGGTTACAGAGATAGGGAGGGGGGGTTACAGAGATAGGGAGGGGGTGTAGGGGAGTACAGAGATAGGGAGGGGGTGTAGGGGGTTACAGGGATAGGGAGGGGGTGGAGGAGGGTTACAGGGATAGGGAGGGGGTGGAGGGGGGTTACGGGGATAGGGAGGGGGTGTAGGGGTTAGGGAGGTAGGGAGGGGGTGTAGGGGGTTACAGAGATAGGGAGGGGGTGTAGGGGGTTTACAGAGATACGGAGGGGGTGTAGGGGGGTTACAGGGATAGGGAGGGGGTGTAGGGGGTTACAGAGATAGGGAGGGGGTGTAGGGGGTTACAGGGATAGGGAGGGGGTGTAGGGGGTTACAGAGACAGGGAGGGGGTTACAGAGACAAGGAGGGGGTGTAGGGGGTTACAGAGACAGGGAGGGGATTTAGGGGGTTACAGCGATCGGGAGGGGGTGTAGGGGGGGGTTACAGGGATAGGGAGGGGGTGTAGGGGGTTACAGAGATAGGGAGAGGGTGTAGGGGGGTTACAGGGATAGGGAAGGGGTGTAGGGGGGTTACAGAGATAGGGAGGGGGTGTAGGGGGGTTAGAGGGATAGGGAGGGGGTGTAGGGGGTTACAGAGATAGGGGGTGTAGGGGGGTTAGAGGGATAGGGAGGGGGTGTAGGGGGTTACAGAGATAGGGAGGGGGTTACAGAGATAGGGAGTGGGTGGAGGGGGGTTACAGAGATAGGGAGGGGGTGTAGGGGGGTTACAGAGATAGGGAGGGGGTGTAGGGGGTTACAGGGATAGGGAGGGGGTGTAGGGGGTTAAAGAGATAGGGAGGGGGGTTGCAGAGATAGGGATGGGGTGAAGGGGGTTACAGAGATAGGGATGTGGTGGAGGGGGTTACAGAGAGAGGGAGAGGGTGTAGGGGGATTTCAGAGATAGGGAGGGGGTGTAGGGGGTTTACAGAGATAGGGAGGGGGTGTAAGGGTTGGAAAGGGATACAGAGATAGGGAGAGGATGTAGGGGGATTACCAAGATAGGGAGGGATTTA
>NW_027311323.1:0-30582 GCF_047496795.1 Chiloscyllium punctatum | reverse complement strand
CAGAGAGTGAGGGAGAGACAGAGAGTGAGGGAGAGACAGAGAGTGAGGGAGAGACAGAGAGTGAGGGAGAGACAGAGAGTGAGGGAGAGACAGAGAGTGAGGCAGAGACAGAGGGAGAGGCAGAGACAGAGGGAGAGGCAGAGACAGAGGGAGAGGCAGAGACAGAGGGAGAGGCAGAGAGTGAGGGAGAGACAGAGAGTGAGGGAAGAGACAGAGAGTGAGGGAGAGACAGAGAGTGAGGGAGAGACAGAGAGTGAGGGAGAGACAGAGAGTGAGGGAGAGACAGAGAGTGAGGGAGAGAGAGAGAGATATAAGGTACATGGTCAATTTGAATTGTCTCTAAGCTGGTTGGGAACTCGAAGAGAACAAACAGCTTCTCAAACCCCAGCCTGCGGCCGGGAGACACCTCGTCTCCTCCCCTCCCCTTCTGGCGCAGCACCCACCTGACCCTGCTGCCCACTCTCTGTACCCCCCCCTCCCACCACCTCACACACGTCCTCTGAAACCCTGGGCCCCGTTTGAGCAGAGCCGAAACCGAACACGACTCTCCGCTCTCCCCCCGACCCCACTCCGAGCGAGGTCATGCCCCTGCCCTGCGCCCACTCCCCCCCCCCCGTGTCGGAGACGCACCTTGTTGGAGAGCTCGGCGAAGAAGCTCCGCGCCAGCGACGCGATGCCGGGGTCTCGATCGGCCAACAGCACCGCAATCTCGCTGATCTGCCCCTTCACCTTCACCATGTCCTTCAGGATGAGGTGGGTCATCACCACGAGAGCTGTCCGACGCACAGACACGGAGCTGTCCCGCAGCCTGGAGGGAGAGTGGTGCACAGAGAGGGGTGGGGGAAAAGAGTGAGAGGGGGACACTCCTGGGCTGAGGGAAACACAGCGTGCTCGGTAACCCCCTCTCCCCCCCCCCCCCCCAGGGCCCTGTGTTACTGACTGTATCTCACTCAGTAACCCCTCTCCCCCCCCCAGGGCCCTGTGTTACTGACTGTATCTCACTCAGTAACCCCTCTCCCCCCCCCTCAGGCCCAGTGTTACTGACTGTATCTCACTCAGTAACCCCTCTCCCCCCCCCAGGGCCCAGTGTTACTGACTGTATCTCACTCAGTAACCCCTCTCCCCCCCCCAGGGCCCAGTGTTACTGACTGTATCTCACTCAGTAACCCCTCTCCCCTCCAGGGCCCAGTGTTACTGACTGTATCTCACTAAGTAACCCCTCTCCCCCCTCAGGGCCCAGTGTTACTGACTGTATCTCACTCAGTAACCCCTCTCTCCCCCCAGGGCCCAGTGTTACTGACTGTATCTCACTCAGTAACCCCTCTCCCCCTCAGGGCCCAGTGTTACTGACTGTATCTCACTCAGTAACCCCTCTCCCCCACCCCTCAGGGCCCAGTGTTACTGACTGTATCTCACTCAGTAACCCCTCTCCCCTCTCCCCCCCAGGGCCCAGTGTTACTGACTGTATCTCACTCAGTAACCCCTCTCCCCTCTCCCCCCCAGGGCCCAGTGTTACTGACTGTATCTCACTCAGTAACCCCTCTCCCCCCCCCTCAGGGCCCAGTGTTACTGACTGTATCTCACTCAGTAACCCCTCTCCCCCCCAGGGCCCAGTGTTCCTGACTGTATCTCACTCAGTAACCCCTCTCCCCTCTCCCCCCCCAGGGCCCAGTGTTAATGACTGTATCTCACTCAGTAACCCCTCTCCCCTCTCCCTCCCTCAGGGCCCAGTGTTACTGACTGTATCTCACTCAGTAACCCCTCTCCCCTCTCCCCCCCAGGGCCCAGTGTTACTGACTGTATCTCACTCAGTAACCCCTCTCCCCCCCCCCCAGGGCCCAGTGTTACTGACTGTATCTCACTCAGTAACCCCTCTCCCCCCCCCCAGGGCCCAGTGTTACTGACTGTATCTCACTCAGTAACCCCTCTCCCCCCTCAGGGCCCAGTGTTACTGACTGTATCTCACTCAGTAACCCCTCTCCCCCCCCCCCCCAGGGCCCAGTGTTACTGACTGTATCTCACTCAGTAACCCCTCTCCCCCCCCAGGGCCCAGTGTTACTGACTGTATCTCACTCAGTAACCCCTCTCCCCCCCAGGGCCCAGTGTTACTGACTGTATCTCACTCAGTAACCCCTCTCCCCTCTCCCCCTCAGGGCCCAGTGTTACTGACTGTATCTCACTCAGTAACCCCTCTCCCCCTCAGGGCCCAGTGTTACTGACTGTATCTCACTCAGTAACCCCTCTCCCCCCCCCCCCCCTCAGGGCCCTGTGTTACTGACTGTATCTCACTCAGTAACCCCTCTCCCCCCCAGGGCCCAGTGTTACTGACTGTATCTCACTCAGTAACCCCTCTCCCCCCCCCAGGGCCCAGTGTTACTGACTGTATCTCACTCAGTAACCCCTCTCCCCCCCCCCCCAGGGCCCAGTGTTACTGACTGTATCTCACTCAGTAACCCCTCTCCCCCCCAGGGCCCAGTGTTACTGACTGTATCTCACTCAGTAACCCCTCTCCCCTCTCCCCCTCAGGGCCCAGTGTTACTGACTGTATCTCACTCAGTAACCCCTCTCCCCCCTCAGGGCCCAGTGTTACTGACTGTATCTCACTCAGTAACCCCTCTCCCCCCCAGGGCCCAGTGTTACTGACTGTATCTCACTCAGTAACCCCTCTCCCCTCAGGCCCAGTGTTACTGACTGTATCTCACTCAGTAACCCCTCCCCCCCCCCAGGGCCCAGTGTTACTGACTGTATCTCACTCAGTAACCCCTCTCCCCCCCCCCAGGGCCCAGTGTTACTGACTGTATCTCACTCAGTAACCCCTCTCCCCTCTCCCCCTCAGGGCCCAGTGTTACTGACTGTATCTCACTCAGTAACCCCTCTCCCCCTCAGGGCCCAGTGTTACTGACTGTATCTCACTCAGTAACCCCTCTCCCCCTCAGGGCCCTGTGTTACTGACTGTATCTCACTCAGTAACCCCCCTCCCCCCCAGGGCCCAGTGTTACTGACTGTATCTCACTCAGTAACCCCTCTCCCCCTCAGGGCCCAGTGTTACTGACTGTATCTCACTCAGTAACCCCTCTCCCCCCCCCCCCCCAGGGCCCAGTGTTACTGACTGTATCTCACTCAGTAACCCCTCTCCCCCACCCCCCACCCAGGGCTCAGTGTTACTGACTGTATCTCACTCAGTAACCCCTCTCCCCTCTCCCCCCCCCTCAGGGCCCAGTGTTACTGACTGTATCTCACTCAGTAACCCCTCTCCCCCCCAGGGCCCTGTGTTACTGACTGTATCTCACTCAGTAACCCCTCTCCCCCCCCAGGGCCCTGTGTTACTGACTGTATCTCACTCAGTAACCCCTCTCCCCCCCCCCAGGGCCCTGTGTTACTGACTGTATCTCACTCAGTAACCCCTCTCCCCTCCGAGGGCCCAGTGTTACTGACTGTATCTCACTCAGTAACCCCTCTCCCCCCCCTCAGGGCCCAGTGTTACTGACTGTATCTCACTCAGTAACCCCTCTCCCCCTCCCCCCTCAGGGCCCAGTGTTACTGACTGTATCTCACTCAGTAACCCCTCTCCCCCCTCAGGGCCCAGTGTTACTGACTGTATCTCACTCAGTAACCCCTCTCCCCCCCCCAGGGCCCAGTGTTACTGTCTGTATCTCACTCAGTAACCCCTCTCCCCCCTCAGGGCCCAGTGTTACTGACTGTATCTCACTCAGTAACCCCTCTCCCCCCTCAGGGCCCAGTGTTACTGACTGTATCTCACTCAGTAACCCCTCTCCCCCCCCCCCCAGTGCCCAGTGTTACTGACTGTATCTCACTCAGTAACCCCTCTCCCCCCTCAGGGCCCTGTGTTACTGACTGTATCTCACTCAGTAACCCCTCTCCCCCCCAGGGCCCAGTGTTACTGACTGTATCTCACTCAGTAACCCCTCTCCCCTCTCCCCCCCCAGGGCTCAGTGTTACTGACTGTATCTCACTCAGTAACCCCTCTCCCCTCTCCCTCCCTCAGGGCCCAGTGTTACTGACTGTATCTCACTCAGTAACCCCTCTCCCCTCTCCCCCCCCAGGGCTCAGTGTTACTGACTGTATCTCACTCAGTAACCCCTCTCCCCTCTCCCTCCCTCAGGGCCCAGTGTTACTGACTGTATCTCACTCAGTAACCCCTCTCCCCTCTCCCCCCCCAGGGCTCAGTGTTACTGACTGTATCTCACTCAGTAACCCCTCTCCCCTCTCCCTCCCTCAGGGCCCAGTGTTACTGACTGTATCTCACTCAGTAACCCCTCTCCCCCCCCCTCAGGGCCCAGTGTTACTGACTGTATCTCACTCAGTAACCCCTCTCCCCCCCCAGGGCCCAGTGTTACTGACTGTATCTCACTCAGTAACCCCTCTCCCCCCCCCAGGGCCCAGTGTTACTGACTGTATCTCACTCAGTAACCCCTCTCCCCTCTCCCCCCTCAGGGCCCAGTGTTAATGATTGTATCTCACTCAGTAACCCCTCTCCCCTCTCCCCCCTCAGGGCCCAGTGTTACTGACTGTATCTCACTCAGTAACCCCTCTCCCCCCCCCCCCACCCAGGGCTCAGTGTTACTGACTGTATCTCACTCAGTAACCCCTCTCCCCCCCCCCCCCCACCCAGGGCTCAGTGTTACTGACTGTATCTCACTCAGTAACCCCTCTCCCCCCCCCAGGGCCCAGTGTTACTGACTGTATCTCACTCAGTAACCCCTCTCCCCCCCCCAGGGCCCAGTGTTACTGACTGTATCTCACTCAGTAACCCCTCTCCCCCCCCCAGGGCCCAGTGTTACTGACTGTATCTCACTCAGTAACCCCTCTCCCCCCTCCAGGGCCCAGTGTTACTGACTGTATCTCACTCAGTAACCCCTCTCCCCCCCTCAGGGCCCAGTGTTACTGACTGTATCTCACTCAGTAACCCCTCTCCCCCCCCCAGGGCCCAGTGTTACTGACTGTATCTCACTCAGTAACCCCTCTCCCCCCCCCAGGGCCCAGTGTTACTGACTGTATCTCACTCAGTAACCCCTCTCCCCCCCAGGGCCCAGTGTTACTGACTGTATCTCACTCAGTAACCCCTCTCCCCCCCTCAGGGCCCAGTGTTCCTGACTGTATCTCACTCAGTAACCCCTCTCCCCCCTCAGGGCCCTGTGTTACTGACTGTATCTCACTCAGTAACCCCTCTCCCCCCTCAGGGCCATGTGTTACTGACAGTATCTCACTCAGTAACCCCTCTCCCCTCTCCCCCCCAGGGCCCTGTGTTACTGACTGTATCTCACTCAGTAACCCCTCTCCCCCCTCAGGGCCCTGTGTTACTGACTGTATCTCACTCAGTAACCCCTCTCCCCCCCAGGGCCCTGTGTTACTGACTGTATCTCACTCAGTAACCCCTCTCCCCCCCCCAGGGCCCAGTGTTACTGACTGTATCTCACTCAGTAACCCCTCTCCCCCCCCCAGGGCCCAGTGTTACTGACTGTATCTCACTCAGTAACCCCTCTCCCCCCCCAGGGCCCAGTGTTACTGACTGTATCTCACTCAGTAACCCCTCTCCCCTCTCCCCCCCCAGGGCCCAGTGTTACTGACTGTATCTCACTCAGTAACCCCTCTCCCCTCTCCCCCTCAGGGCCCAGTGTTACTGACTGTATCTCACTCAGTAACCCCTCTCCCCCCCAGGGCCCTGTGTTACTGACTGTATCTCACTCAGTAACCCCTCTCCCCTCTCCCCCCCCAGGGCCCAGTGTTACTGACTGTATCTCACTCAGTAACCCCTCTCCCCTCCGAGGGCCCAGTGTTACTGACTGTATCTCACTCAGTAACCCCTCTCCCCTCTCCCCCCCCAGGGCTCAGTGTTACTGACTGTATCTCACTCAGTAACCCCTCTCCCCCCTCCTCCTCAGGGCCCAGTGTTACTGACTGTATCTCACTCAGTAACCCCTCTCCCCCCCAGGGCCCTGTGTTACTGACTGTATCTCACTCAGTAACCCCTCTCCCCTCTCCCCCCCCAGGGCTCAGTGTTACTGACTGTATCTCACTCAGTAACCCCTCTCCCCCACCCCCCCACCCAGGGCTCAGTGTTACTGACTGTATCTCACTCAGTAACCCCTCTCCCCTCTCCCCCCTCAGGGCCCAGTGTTACTGACTGTATCTCACTCAGTAACCCCTCTCCCCTCCCCCCCAGGGCCCAGTGTTACTGACTGTATCTCACTCAGTAACCCCTCTCTCCCCCCAGGGCCCTGTGTTACTGACTGTATCTCACTCAGTAACCCCTCTCCCCCCCAGGGCCCAGTGTTACTGACTGTATCTCACTCAGTAACCCCTCTCCCCCCCCAGGGCCCTGTGTTACTGACTGTATCTCACTCAGTAACCCCTCTCCCCTCTCCCCCCCCAGGGCTCAGTGTTACTGACTGTATCTCACTCAGTAACCCCTCTCCCCCTCAGGGCCCAGTGTTACTGACTGTATCTCACTCAGTAACCCCTCTCCCCCCCCTCAGGGCCCAGTGTTACTGACTGTATCTCACTCAGTAACCCCTCTCCCCTCTCCCCCCCAGGGCCCAGTGTTAGTGACTGTATCTCACTCAGTAACCCCTCTCCCCCCCCCAGGGCCCAGTGTTACTGACTGTATCTCACTCAGTAACCCCTCTCCCCTCTCCCCGCTCAGGGCCCAGTGTTACTGACTGTATCTCACTCAGTAACCCCTCTCCCCTCTCCCCCCTCAGGGCCCAGTGTTACTGACTGTATCTCACTCAGTAACCCCTCTCTCCCCCCTCAGGGCCCAGTGTTACTGACTGTATCTCACTCAGTAACCCCTCTCCCCCCCCTCAGGGCCCTGTGTTACTGACTGTATCTCACTCAGTAACCCCTCTCCCCCCCTCCAGGGCCCAGTGTTAATGACTGTATCTCACTCAGTAACCCCTCTCCCCCCACCCGCCTCAGGGCCCAGTGTTACTGACTGTATCTCACTCAGTAACCCCCCTCCCCTCCCCCAGGGCCCAGTGTTACTGACTGTATCTCACTCAGTAACCCCTCTCCCCCCCCCAGGGCCCAGTGTTACTGACTGTATCTCACTCAGTAACCCCTCTCCCCCCTCAGGGCCCAGTGTTACTGACTGTATCTCACTCAGTAACCCCTCTCCCCCCCCTCAGGGCCCTGTGTTACTGACTGTATCTCACTCAGTAACCCCTCTCCCCCCCCCTCAGGGCCCAGTGTTACTGACTGTATCTCACTCAGTAACCCCTCTCCCCCCCAGGGCCCAGTGTTACTGACTGTATCTCACTCAGTAACCCCTCTCCCCCCCAGGGCCCAGTGTTACTGACTGTATCTCACTCAGTAACCCCTCTCCCCTCTCCCCCCTCAGGGCCCAGTGTTACTGACTGTATCTCACTCAGTAACCCCTCTCCCCTCCCCCCCCCAGGGCCCAGTGTTACTGACTGTATCTCACTCAGTAACCCCTCTCCCCTCTCCCCCCCAGGGCCCAGTGTTACTGACTGTATCTCACTCAGTAACCCCTCTCCCCCCTCAGGGCCCAGTGTTACTGACTGTATCTCACTCAGTAACCCCTCTCCCCCCCCCCCCCCCCAGGGCCCAGTGTTACTGACTGTATCTCACTCAGTAACCCCTCTCCCCCCACCCCCCTCAGGGCCCAGTGTTACTGACTGTATCTCACTCAGTAACCCCTCTCCCCCCTCAGGGCCCAGTGTTACTGACTGTATCTCACTCAGTAACCCCTCTCCCCTCTCCCCCCTCAGGGCCCAGTGTTACTGACTGTATCTCACTCAGTAACCCCTCTCCCCCCTCAGGGCCCAGTGTTACGGACTGTATCTCACTCAGTAACCCCTCTCCCCCCCAGGGCCCAGTGTTACTGACTGTATCTCACTCAGTAACCCCTCTCCCTCCCCCCCCCTCAGGGCCCTGTGTTACTGACTGTATCTCACTCAGTAACCCCTCTCCCCCCCCCAGGGCCCAGTGTTACTGACTGTATCTCACTCAGTAACCCCTCTCCCCCCCCCCCCCAGGGCCCAGTGTTACTGACTGTATCTCACTCAGTAACCCCTCTCCCCCGCTCAGGGCCCTGTGTTACTGACTGTATCTCACTCAGTAACCCCTCTCCCCACCTCAGGTCCCAGTGTTAATGATTGTATCTCACTCAGTAACCCCTCTCCCCACCTCAGGTCCCAGTGTTAATGATTGTATCTCACTCAGTAACCCCTCTCCCCCGCTCAGGGCCCTGTGTTACTGACTGTATCTCACTCAGTAACCCCTCTCCCCACCTCAGGTCCCAGTGTTAATGATTGTATCTCACTCAGTAACCCCTCTCCCCACCTCAGGTCCCAGTGTTAATGATTGTATCTCACTCAGTAACCCCTCTCCCCACCTCAGGTCCCAGTGTTAATGATTGTATCTCACTCAGTAACCCCTCTCCCCACCTCAGGTCCCAGTGTTAATGATTGTATCTCACTCAGTAACCCCTCTCCCCCCCCCTCAGGTCCCAGTGTTACTGACTGTATCTCACTCAGTAACCCCTCTCCCCCCCCCCAGGGCCCAGTGTTACTGACTGTATCTCACTCAGTAACCCCTCACCCCCCCACCCCCCTCAGGGCCCTGTGTTACTGACTGTATCTCACTCAGTAACCCCTCTCCCCCCTCAGGGCCCAGTGTTACTGACTGTATCTCACTCAGTAACCCCTCTCCCCCCCAGGGCCCAGTGTTACTGACTGTATCTCACTCATTAACCCCTCTCCCCCCCCAGGGCCCAGTGTTACTGACTGTATCTCACTCAGTAACCCCTCTCCCCCCCCCCCCCCTCAGGGCCCTGTGTTACTGACTGTATCTCACTCAGTAACCCCTCTCCCCCCTCAGGGCCCAGTGTTACTGTCTGTATCTCACTCAGTAACCCCTCTCCCCCCTCAGGGCCCTGTGTTACTGACTGTATCTCACTCAGTAACCCCTCTCCCCCCCCAGGGCCCAGTGTTACTGACTGTATCTCACTCAGTAACCCCTCTCCCCCCCCAGGGCCCAGTGTTACTGACTGTATCTCACTCAGTAACCCCTCTCCCCCCCTCAGGGCCCAGTGTTACTGACTGTATCTCACTCAGTAACCCCTCTCCCCTCTCCCCCCCAGGGCCCAGTGTTACTGACTGTATCTCACTCAGTAACCCCTCTCCCCCCCAGGGCCCAGTGTTACTGACTGTATCTCACTCAGTAACCCCTCTCCCCTCTCCCCCCTCAGGGCCCAGTGTTACTGACTGTATCTCAATCAGTAACCCCTCCCCCCCCCAGGGCCCAGTGTTACTGACTGTATCTCACTCAGTAACCCCTCTCCCCTCTCCCCCCCAGGGCCCAGTGTTACTGACTGTATCTCACTCAGTAACCCCTCTCCCCCCTCAGGGCCCAGTGTTACTGACTGTATCTCACTCAGTAACCCCTCTCCCCCCCCCCCCAGGGCCCAGTGTTACTGACTGTATCTCACTCAGTAACCCCTCTCCCCCCCACCCCCCCCAGGGCCCAGTGTTACTGACTGTATCTCACTCAGTAACCCCTCTCCCCCCTCAGGGCCCAGTGTTACTGACTGTATCTCACTCAGTAACCCCTCTCCCCCCCCCCCCCCAGGGCCCAGTGTTACTGACTGTATCTCACTCTAACCCCTCTCCCCCCCAGGGCCCAGTGTTACTGACTGTATCTCACTCAGTAACCCCTCTCCCCCCCAGGGCCCTGTGTTACTGACTGTATCTCACTCAGTAACCCCTCTCCCCCCCAGGGCCCAGTGTTACTGACTGTATCTCACTCAGTAACCCCTCTCCCTCCCCCCCCCTCAGGGCCCTGTGTTACTGACTGTATCTCACTCAGTAACCCCTCTCCCCCCCCCAGGGCCCAGTGTTACTGACTGTATCTCACTCAGTAACCCCTCTCCCCACCTCAGGTCCCAGTGTTAATGATTGTATCTCACTCAGTAACCCCTCTCCCCACCTCAGGTCCCAGTGTTACTGACTGTATCTCACTCAGTAACCCCTCTCCCCCCCCCCAGGGCCCAGTGTTACTGACTGTATCTCACTCAGTAACCCCTCTCCCCCCCACCCCCCTCAGGGCCCTGTGTTACTGACTGTATCTCACTCAGTAACCCCTCTCCCCCCTCAGGGCCCTGTGTTACTGACTGTATCTCACTCAGTAACCCCTCTCCCCCCCCTCAGGGCCCAGTGTTACTGACTGTATCTCACTCAGTAACCCCTCTCCCCCCCAGGGCCCAGTGTTACTGACTGTATCTCACTCAGTAACCCCTCTCCCCCCCCAGGGCCCAGTGTTACTGACTGTATCTCACTCAGTAACCCCTCTCCCCCCCCCCCCCCTCAGGGCCCTGTGTTACTGACTGTATCTCACTCAGTAACCCCTCTCCCCCCTCAGGGCCCAGTGTTACTGTCTGTATCTCACTCAGTAACCCCTCTCCCCCCTCAGGGCCCTGTGTTACTGACTGTATCTCACTCAGTAACCCCTCTCCCCCCCCAGGGCCCAGTGTTACTGACTGTATCTCACTCAGTAACCCCTCTCCCCCCCCCCCCCAGGGCCCTGTGTTACTGACTGTATCTCACTCAGTAACCCCTCTCCCCTCTCCCCCTCAGGGCCCAGTGTTACTGACTGTATCTCACTCAGTAACCCCTCTCCCCCCCCTCAGGGCCCTGTGTTACTGACTGTATCTCACTCAGTAACCCCTCTCCCCCCCTCAGGCCCAGTGTTACTGACTGTATCTCACTCAGTAACCCCTCTCCCCCCTCAGGGCCCAGTGTTACTGACTGTATCTCACTCAGTAACCCCTCTCCCCCCCCTCAGGGCCCTGTGTTACTGTCTGTATCTCACTCAGTAACCCCTCTCCCCACTCAGGGCCCAGTGTTACTGACTGTATCTCACTCAGTAACCCCTCTCCCCCCCAGGGCCCAGTGTTACTGACTGTATCTCACTCAGTAACCCCTCTCCCCCCCCCTCAGGGCCCAGTGTTACTGACTGTATCTCACTCAGTAACCCCTCTCCCCCCCCCTCAGGGCCCAGTGTAACTGACTGTATCTCACTCAGTAACCCCTTCCCCCCCAGGGCCCAGTGTTACTGACTGTATCTCACTCAGTAACCCCTCTCCCCCCCCCAGGGCCCAGTGTTACTGACTGTATCTCACTCAGTAACCCCTCTCCCCCCCCCTCAGGGCCCAGTGTTACTGACTGTATCTCACTCAGTAACCCCTCTCCCCCCCCAGGGCCCTGTGTTACTGACTGTATCTCACTCAGTAACCCCTCTCCCCCCCAGGGCCCTGTGTTACTGACTGTATCCCTACTGATGTTAATCCCCCTCCCTCACACTGTCCCTCAGTAACCCCTCTCCCCCCCAGGGCCCTGTGTTACTGACTGTATCTCACTCAGTAACCCCTCTCCCCCCCCAGGGCCCAGTGTTACTGACTGTATCTCACTCAGTAACCCCTCTCCCCTCTCCCACCCCAGGGCCCAGTGTTACTGACTGTATCTCACTCAGTAACCCCTCTCCCCTCCCCCCCCAGGGCCCAGTGTTACTGACTGTATCTCACTCAGTAACCCCTCTCCCCCCTCAGGGCCCAGTGTTACTGACTGTATCTCACTCAGTAACCCCTCTCCCCTCCGAGGGCCCAGTGTTACTGACTGTATCTCACTCAGTAACCCCTCTCCCCCCCCAGGGCCCAGTGTTACTGACTGTATCTCACTCAGTAACCCCTCTCCCCCCCCCTCAGAGCCCAGTGTTACTGACTGTATCTCACTCAGTAACCCCTCTCCCCCCTCAGGGCCCAGTGTTACTGACTGTATCTCACTCAGTAACCCCTCTCCCCTCTCCCCCCCAGGGCCCAGTATTACTGACTGTATCTCACTCAGTAACCCCTCTCCCCCCTCAGGGCCCAGTGTTACTGACTGTATCTCACTCAGTAACCCCTCTCCCCTCTCCCCCCCAGGGCCCAGTATTACTGACTGTATCTCACTCAGTAACCCCTCTCCCCCCTCAGGGCCCAGTGTTACTGACTGTATCTCACTCAGTAACCCCTGTCCCCCCCCCCCCAGGGCCCAGTGTTACTGACTGTATCTCACTCAGTAACCCCTCTCCCCCCTCAGGGCCCAGTGTTACTGACTGTATCTCACTCAGTAACCCCTCTCCCCCCCGCTCAGGGCCCTGTGTTACTGACTGTATCTCACTCAGTAACACCCCCCCCCCCCCCCAGTGCCCAGTGTTAATGACTGTATCTCACTCAGTAACCCCTCTCCCCCCCCCTCAGGGCCCAGTGTTACTGACTGTATCTCACTCAGTAACCCCTCTCCCCCCCACAGGGCCCTGTGTTACTGTCTGTATCTCACTCAGTAACCCCTGTCCCCCCCCCCCCAGGGCCCAGTGTTACTGACTGTATCTCACTCAGTAACCCCTCTCCCCCCTCAGGGCCCAGTGTTACTGACTGTATCTCACTCAGTAACCCCTCTCCCCCCACCCCCCTCAGGGCCCAGTGTTACTGTCTGTATCTCACTCAGTAACCCCTCTCCCCCCCCCCAGGGCCCAGTGTTACTGACTGTATCTCACTCAGTAACCCCTCTCCCCCCCCAGGGCCCAGTGTTACTGACTGTATCTCACTCAGTAACCCCTCTCCCCCCCCCCCACCCAGGGCCCAGTGTTAATGACTGCATCTCACTCAGTAACCCCTCTCCCCCCACCCCCCTCAGGGCCCAGTGTTACTGTCTGTATCTCACTCAGTAACCCCTCTCCCCCCCCCCCCACCCAGGGCCCAGTGTTAATGACTGCATCTCACTCAGTAACCCCTCTCCCCCCCCCCCCACCCAGGGTCCAGTGTTAATGACTGCATCTCACTCAGTAACCCCTCTCCCCCCACCCCCCTCAGGGCCCAGTGTTACTGTCTGTATCTCACTCAGTAACCCCTCTCCCCCCCCAGGGCCCAGTGTTACTGACTGTATCTCACTCAGTAACCCCCCACCCCCCTCAGGGCCCAGTGTTACTGACTGTATCTCACTCAGTAACCCCTCTCCCCCCCAGGGCCCAGTGTTACTGACTGTATCTCACTCAGTAACCCCTCTCCCCCCCCTCAGGGCCCAGTGTTAATGACTGTATCTCACTCAGTAACCCCTCTCCCCCCACCCCCCTCAGGGCCCAGTGTTACTGACTGTATCTCACTCAGTAACCCCTCTCCCCCCCAGGGCCCAGTGTTACTGACTGTATCTCACTCAGTAACCCCTCCCCCCCCCAGGGCCCAGTGTTAATGACTGTATCTCACTCAGTAACCCCTCTCCCCCCCCAGGGCCCAGTGTTACTGACTGTATCTCACTCAGTAACCCCTCTCCCCTCTCCCCCCCAGGGCCCAGTGTTAATGACTGTATCTCACTCAGTAACCCCTCTCCCCCCACCCCCCTCAGGGCCAGTGTTACTGACTGTATCTCACTCAGTAACCCCTCTCCCCCCCCCAGGGCCCAGTGTTACAGACTGTATCCCTACTGATGTTAATCCAGCTCCCCCACATTGTCCCTCAGTAACCCCTCCCCCCCCCCCAGGGCCCTGTGTTACTGACTGTATCCCTACTGATGTTAATCCCCCTCCCTCACACTGTCCCTCAGTAACCCCTCTCCCCCCCAGGGCCCTGTGTTACTGACTGTATCCCTACTGATGTTAATCCCCCTCCCTCACACTGTCACTCAGTAACCCCTCTCCCCCCCCCCCCCCCCCCCCCAGGGCCCTGTGTTACTGACTGTATCCCTACTGATGTTAATCCCCCTCCCTCACACTGTCACTCAGTAACCCCTCTCCCCCCGCCCCCAGGGCCCTGTGTTACTGACTGTATCCCTACTGATGTTAATCCCCCTCCCCCACACTGTCCCTCAGTAACCCCTCTCCCCCCCCAGGGCCCTGTGTTACTGACTGTATCCCTACTGATGTTAATCCCCCTCCCCCACACTGTCCCTCAGTAACCCCTCTCCCCCCCAGTGCCCTGTGTTACTGACTGTATCCCTACTGATGTTAATCCAGCTCCCTCACACTGTCCCTCAGTAACCCCTCTCCCCCCCAGGGCCCTGTGTTACTGACTATATCCCTACTGATGTTAATCCCCCTCCCTCACACTGTCCCTCAGTAACCCCTCTCCCCCCCCCAGGGCCCTGTGTTACAGACTGTATCCCTACTGATGTTAATCCAGCTCCCCCACACTGTCCCTCAGTAACCCCTCTCCCCCCCCCCAGGGCCCTGTGTTACTGACTGTATCCCTACTGATGTTAATCCCCCTCCCCCACACTGTCCCTCAGTAACCCCTCTCCCCCCCCAGGGCCCTGTGTTACTGACTGTATCTCTACTGATGTTAATCCCCCTCCCCCACACTGTCCCTCAGTAACCCCTCTCCCCCCTCCCCCCAGGGCCCTGTGTTACTGACTGTATCCCTACTGATGTTAATCCCCCTCCCTCACACTGTCCCTCAGTAACCCCTCTCCCCCCCAGGGCCCTGTGTTACTGACTGTATCCCTACTGATGTTAATCCCCCTCCCTCACACTGTCCCTCAGTGACCCCTCTCCCCCCCCAGGGCCCTGTGTTACTGACTGTATCCCTACTGATGTTAATCCCCCTCCCTCACACTGTCCCTCAGTAACCCCTCTCCCCCCCCCAGGGCCCTGTGTTACAGACTGTATCCCTACTGATGTTAATCCAGCTCCCCCACACTGTCCCTCAGTAACCCCTCTCCCCCGCCCAGGGCCCTGTGTTACTGACTGTATCCCTACTGATGTTAATCCCCCTCCCTCACACTGTCCCTCAGTGACCCCTCTCCCCCCCCAGGGCCCTGTGTTACTGACTGTATCCCTACTGATGTTAATCCCCCTCCCTCACACTGTCCCTCAGTAACCCCTCTCCCCCACCCCCCCCAGGGCCCTGTGTTACTGACTGTATCCCTACTGATGTTAATCCCCCTCCCCCACACTGTCCCTCAGTAACCCCTCTCCCCCCCCCAGTGCCCTGTGTTACTGACTGTATCCCTACTGATGTTAATCCCCCTCCCTCACACTGTCACTCAGTAACCCCTCTCCCCCCCCAGGGCCCTGTGTGACTGACTGTATCCCTACTGATGTTAATCCCCCTCCCTCACACTGTCCCTCAGTAACCCCTCTCCCCCCCCAGGGCCCTGTGTTACTGACTGTATCCCTACTGATGTTAATCCCCCTCCCCCACACTGTCCCTCAGTAACCCCTCTCCACCCCCCAGTGCCCTGTGTTACTGACTGTATCCCTACTGATGTTAATCCAGCTCCCTCACACTGTCCCTCAGTAACCCCTCTCCCCCCCCCCAGGGCCCTGTGTTACTGACTGTATCCCTACTGATGTTAATCCCCCTCCCTCACACTGTCCCTCAGTAACCCCTCTCCCCCCCAGGGCCCTGTGTTACTGACTGTATCCCTACTGATGTTAATCCCCCTCCCTCACACTGTCCCTCAGTAACCCCTCTCCCCCCCCAGGGCCCTGTGTTACTGACTGTATCCCTACTGATGTTAATCCCCCTCCCTCACACTGTCCCTCAGTAACCCCTCTCCCCCAGTGCCCTGTGTTACTGACTGTATCCCTACTGATGTTAATCCCCCTCCCTCACACTGTCCCTCAGTAACCCCTCTCCCCCCCCCCAGTGCCCTGTGTTACTGACTGTATCCCTACTGATGTTAATCCCCCTCCCTCACACTGTCCCTCAGTAACCCCTCTCCCCCCCCCAGGGCCCTGTGTTACTGACTGTATCCCGACTGATGTTAATCCAGCTCCCTCACACTGTCCCTCAGTAACCCCTCTCCCCCCCCAGGGCCCTGTGTTACTGACTGTATCCCTACTGATGTTAATCCCCCTCCCCCACACTGTCCCTCAGTAACCCCTCTCCCCCCCCCAGGGCCCTGTGTTACAGACTGTATCCCTACTGATGTTAATCCAGCTCCCCCACACTGTCCCTCAGTAACCCCTCTCCCCCCCCCCAGGGCCCTGTGTTACTGACTGTATCCCTACTGATGTTAATCCCCCTCCCTCACACTGTCCCTCAGTAACCCCTCTCCCCCCCCCAGGGCCCTGTGTTACAGACTGTATCCCTACTGATGTTAATCCAGCTCCCCCACACTGTCCCTCAGTAACCCCTCTCCCCCCCCCCAGGGCCCTGTGTTACTGACTGTATCCCTACTGATGTTAATCCCCCTCCCCCACACTGTCCCTCAGTAACCCCTCTCCCCCCCCAGGGCCCTGTGTTACTGACTGTATCTCTACTGATGTTAATCCCCCTCCCCCACACTGTCCCTCAGTAACCCCTCTCCCCCACCCCCCCCAGGGCCCTGTGTTACTGACTGTATCTCTACTGATGTTAATCCCCCTCCCTCACACTGTCCCTCAGTAACCCCTCTCCCCCCCCAGGGCCCTGTGTTACTGACTGTATCCCTACTGATGTTAATCCCCCTCCCTCACACTGTCCCTCAGTAACCCCTCTCCCCGCCCAGGGCCCTGTGTTACTGACTGTATCCCTACTGATGTTAATCCCCCTCCCCCACACTGTCCCTCAGTAACCCCTCTCCCCCCCCCAGGGCCCTGTGTTACTGACTGTATCCCTACTGATGTTAATCCAGCTCCCCCACATTGTCCCTCAGTAACCCCTCTCCCCCCCCAGGGCCCTGTGTTACTGACTGTATCCCTACTGATGTTAATCCAGCTCCCCCAGACTGTCACTCAGTAACCCCTCTCCCCCCCAGGGCCCTGTGTTACTGACTGTATCCCTACTGATGTTAATCCAGCTCCCTCACACTGTCACTCAGTAACCCCTCTCCCCCCCCCAGGGCCCTGTGTTACTGACTGTATCCCTACTGATGTTAATCCCCCTCCCTCACACTGTCCCTCAGTAACCCCTCTCCCCCCCAGGGCCCTGTGTTACTGACTGTATCCCTACTGATGTTAATCCCCCTCCCTCACACTGTCCCTCAGTAACCCCTCTCCCCCCCCCCAGGGCCCTGTGTTACTGACTGTATCCCTACTGATGTTAATCCCCCTCCCTCACACTGTCCCTCAGTAACCCCTCTCCCCCCCCCCAGGGCCCTGTGTTACTGACTGTATCCCTACTGATGTTAATCCCCCTCCCTCACACTGTCCCTCAGTAACCCCTCTCGCCCACCCCCCCCCAGGGCCCTGTGTTACTGACTGTATCCCTACTGATGTTAATCCCCCTCCCTCACACTGTCCCTCAGTAACCCCTCTCCCCCCCCAGGGCCCTGTGTTACTGACTGTATCCCTACTGATGTTAATCCCCCTCCCTCACACTGTCCCTCAGTAACCCCTCTCCCCCCCCCCAGGGCCCTGTGTTACTGACTGTATCCCTACTGATGTTAATCCCCCTCCCTCACACTGTCCCTCAGTAACCCCTCTCCCCCCCAGGGCCCTGTGTTACTGACTGTATCCCTACTGATGTTAATCCCCCTCCCTCACACTGTCACTCAGTAACCCCTCTCCCCCCCCAGGGCCCTGTGTTACTGACTGTATCCCTACTGATGTTAATCCCCCTCCCTCACACTGTCCCTCAGTAACCCCTCTCCCCCCCCCAGGGCCCTGTGTTACTGACTGTATCCCTACTGATGTTAATCCAGCTCCCCCACACTGTCCCTCAGTAACCCCTCTCCCCCACCCCCCCCAGGGCCCTGTGTTACTGACTGTATCCCTACTGATGTTAATCCCCCTCCCTCACACTGTCCCTCAGTAACCCCTCTCCCCCCCCAGGGCCCTGTGTTACTGACTGTATCCCTACTGATGTTAATCCCCCTCCCTCACACTGTCCCTCAGTAACCCCTCTCCCCCCCCCCAGGGCCCTGTGTTACTGACTGTATCCCTACTGATGTTAATCCCCCTCCCTCACACTGTCCCTCAGTAACCCCTCTCCCCCCCCAGGGCCCTGTGTTACTGACTGTATCCCTACTGATGTTAATCCCCCTCCCTCACACTGTCACTCAGTAACCCCTCTCCCCCCCCAGGGCCCTGTGTTACTGACTGTATCCCTACTGATGTTAATCCCCCTCCCTCACACTGTCCCTCAGTAACCCCTCTCCCCCCCCCAGGGCCCTGTGTTACTGACTGTATCCCTACTGATGTTAATCCAGCTCCCCCACACTGTCCCTCAGTAACCCCTCTCCCCCACCCCCCCCAGGGCCCTGTGTTACTGACTGTATCCCTACTGATGTTAATCCCCCTCCCTCACACTGTCCCTCAGTAACCCCTCTCCCCCCCAGGGCCCTGTGTTACTGACTGTATCCCTACTGATGTTAATCCCCCTCCCTCACACTGTCCCTCAGTAACCCCTCTCCCCCCCAGGGCCCTGTGTTACTGACTGTATCCCTACTGATGTTAATCCCCCTCCCCCACACTGTCCCTCAGTAACCCCTCTCCCCCCCAGGGCCCTGTGTTACTGACTGTATCCCTACTGATGTTAATCCCCCTCCCTCACACTGTCCCTCAGTAACCCCTCTCCGCCCCAGTGCCCTGTGTTACTGACTGTATCCCTACTGATGTTAATCCAGCTCCCCCACACTGTCACTCAGTAACCCCTCTCCCCCCCAGGGCCCTGTGTTACTGACTGTATCCCTACTGATGTTAATCCCCCTCCCTCACACTGTCCCTCAGTAACCCCTCTCCCCCGCCCAGGGCCCTGTGTTACTGACTGTATCCCTACTGATGTTAATCCCCCTCCCTCACACTGTCCCTCAGTAACCCCTCTCCGCCCCAGTGCCCTGTGTTACTGACTGTATCCCTACTGATGTTAATCCAGCTCCCCCACACTGTCACTCAGTAACCCCTCTCCCCCCCAGGGCCCTGTGTTACTGACTGTATCCCTACTGATGTTAATCCCCCTCCCTCACACTGTCCCTCAGTAACCCCTCTCCCCCCCCCAGGGCCCTGTGTTACTGACTGTATCCCTACTGATGTTAATCCCCCTCCCCCACACTGTCCCTCAGTAACCCCTCTCCCCCCCCCAGGGCCCTGTGTTACTGACTGTATCCCTACTGATGTTAATCCCCCTCCCTCACACTGTCCCTCAGTAACCCCTCTCCCCCCCCCAGGGCCCTGTGTTACTGACTGTATCCCTACTGATGTTAATCCCCCTCCCCCACACTGTCCCTCAGTAACCCCTCTCCCCCCCTCAGGGCCCTGTGTTACTGACTGTATCTCACTCAGTAACCCCTCTCCCCCCCCCAGGGCCCAGTGTTACTGACTGTATCTCACTCAGTAACCCCTCTCCCCCCCCCCCCCAGGGCCCAGTGTTACTGACTGTATCTCACTCAGTAACCCCTCTCCCCCGCTCAGGGCCCTGTGTTACTGACTGTATCTCACTCAGTAACCCCTCTCCCCACCTCAGGTCCCAGTGTTAATGATTGTATCTCACTCAGTAACCCCTCTCCCCACCTCAGGTCCCAGTGTTAATGATTGTATCTCACTCAGTAACCCCTCTCCCCTCTCCCCCCTCAGGGCCCAGTGTTACTGACTGTATCTCACTCAGTAACCCCTCTCCCCCCTCCTCAGGTCCCAGTGTTACTGACTGTATCTCACTCAGTAACCCCTCTCCCCCCCCCCAGGGCCCAGTGTTACTGACTGTATCTCACTCAGTAACCCCTCTCCCCCCCACCCCCCTCAGGGCCCTGTGTTACTGACTGTATCTCACTCAGTAACCCCTCTCCCCCCTCAGGGCCCAGTGTTACTGACTGTATCTCACTCAGTAACCCCTCTCCCCCCCAGGGCCCAGTGTTACTGACTGTATCTCACTCATTAACCCCTCTCCCCCCCCCAGGGCCCAGTGTTACTGACTGTATCTCACTCAGTAACCCCTCTCCCCCCCCCCCCCCCTCAGGGCCCTGTGTTACTGACTGTATCTCACTCAGTAACCCCTCTCCCCCCTCAGGGCCCAGTGTTACTGTCTGTATCTCACTCAGTAACCCCTCTCCCCCCTCAGGGCCCTGTTACTGACTGTATCTCACTCAGTAACCCCTCTCCCCCCCCAGGGCCCAGTGTTACTGACTGTATCTCACTCAGTAACCCCTCTCCCCCCCCCCCCCCCCCCCCCCCCCCCAGGGCCCAGTGTTACTGACTGTATCTCACTCAGTAACCCCTCTCCCCCCCCTCAGGGCCCAGTGTTACTGACTGTATCTCACTCAGTAACCCCTCTCCCCTCTCCCCCCCAGGGCCCAGTGTTACTGACTGTATCTCACTCAGTAACCCCTCTCCCCCCCAGGGCCCAGTGTTACTGACTGTATCTCACTCAGTAACCCCTCTCCCCTCTCCCCCCTCAGGGCCCAGTGTTACTGACTGTATCTCAATCAGTAACCCCTCCCCCCCCCCAGGGCCCAGTGTTACTGACTGTATCTCACTCAGTAACCCCTCTCCCCTCTCCCCCCCAGGGCCCAGTGTTACTGACTGTATCTCACTCAGTAACCCCTCTCCCCCCTCAGGGCCCAGTGTTACTGACTGTATCTCACTCAGTAACCCCTCTCCCCCCCCCCCCAGGGCCCAGTGTTACTGACTGTATCTCACTCTAACCCCTCTCCCCCCCAGGGCCCAGTGTTACTGACTGTATCTCACTCAGTAACCCCTCTCCCCCCTCAGGGCCCTGTGTTACTGACTGTATCTCACTCAGTAACCCCTCTCCCCCCCAGGGCCCTGTGTTACTGACTGTATCTCACTCAGTAACCCCTCTCCCCCCCAGGGCCCAGTGTTACTGACTGTATCTCACTCAGTAACCCCTCTCCCTCCCCCCCCCTCAGGGCCCTGTGTTACTGACTGTATCTCACTCAGTAACCCCTCTCCCCCCCCCAGGGCCCAGTGTTACTGACTGTATCTCACTCAGTAACCCCTCTCCCCACCTCAGGTCCCAGTGTTAATGATTGTATCTCACTCAGTAACCCCTCTCCCCACCTCAGGTCCCAGTGTTAATGATTGTATCTCACTCAGTAACCCCTCTCCCCTCTCCCCCCTCAGGGCCCAGTGTTACTGACTGTATCTCACTCAGTAACCCCTCTCCCCCCCCCTCAGGTCCCAGTGTTACTGACTGTATCTCACTCAGTAACCCCTCTCCCCCCCCCCAGGGCCCAGTGTTACTGACTGTATCTCACTCAGTAACCCCTCTCCCCCCCACCCCCCTCAGGGCCCTGTGTTACTGACTGTATCTCACTCAGTAACCCCTCTCCCCCCTCAGGGCCCTGTGTTACTGACTGTATCTCACTCAGTAACCCCTCTCCCCCCCCTCAGGGCCCAGTGTTACTGACTGTATCTCACTCAGTAACCCCTCTCCCCCCCAGGGCCCAGTGTTACTGACTGTATCTCACTCAGTAACCCCTCTCCCCCCCCAGGGCCCAGTGTTACTGACTGTATCTCACTCAGTAACCCCTCTCCCCCCCCCCCCCCCTCAGGGCCCTGTGTTACTGACTGTATCTCACTCAGTAACCCCTCTCCCCCCTCAGGGCCCAGTGTTACTGTCTGTATCTCACTCAGTAACCCCTCTCCCCCCTCAGGGCCCTGTGTTACTGACTGTATCTCACTCAGTAACCCCTCTCCCCCCCCAGGGCCCAGTGTTACTGACTGTATCTCACTCAGTAACCCCTCTCCCCCCCCCCCCAGGGCCCTGTGTTACTGACTGTATCTCACTCAGTAACCCCTCTCCCCTCTCCCCCTCAGGGCCCAGTGTTACTGACTGTATCTCACTCAGTAACCCCTCTCCCCCCCCTCAGGGCCCTGTGTTACTGACTGTATCTCACTCAGTAACCCCTCTCCCCCCCTCAGGCCCAGTGTTACTGACTGTATCTCACTCAGTAACCCCTCTCCCCCCTCAGGGCCCAGTGTTACTGACTGTATCTCACTCAGTAACCCCTCTCCCCCCCCTCAGGGCCCTGTGTTACTGTCTGTATCTCACTCAGTAACCCCTCTCCCCCCTCAGGGCCCAGTGTTACTGACTGTATCTCACTCAGTAACCCCTCTCCCCCCCAGGGCCCAGTGTTACTGACTGTATCTCACTCAGTAACCCCTCTCCCCCCCCCTCAGGGCCCAGTGTTACTGACTGTATCTCACTCAGTAACCCCTCTCCCCCCTCAGGGCCCAGTGTTACTGACTGTATCTCACTCAGTAACCCCTCTCCCCCCTCCAGGGCCCAGTGTTACTGACTGTATCTCACTCAGTAACCCCTCTCCCCCCCCCTCAGGGCCCAGTGTAACTGACTGTATCTCACTCAGTAACCCCTTCCCCCCCCAGGGCCCAGTGTTACTGACTGTATCTCACTCAGTAACCCCTCTCCCCCCCCCAGGGCCCAGTGTTACTGACTGTATCTCACTCAGTAACCCCTCTCCCCCCCAGGGCCCTGTGTTACTGACTGTATCTCACTCAGTAACCCCTCTCCCCCCCAGGGCCCTGTGTTACTGACTGTATCTCACTCAGTAACCCCTCTCCCCCCTCAGGGCCCAGTGTTACTGACTGTATCTCACTCAGTAACCCCTCTCCCCCCCAGGGCCCTGTGTTACTGACTGTATCTCACTCAGTAACCCCTCTCCCCCCCAGGGCCCTGTGTTACTGACTGTATCCCTACTGATGTTAATCCCCCTCCCTCACACTGTCCCTCAGTAACCCCTCTCCCCCCCAGGGCCCTGTGTTACTGACTGTATCTCACTCAGTAACCCCTCTCCCCCCCCAGGGCCCAGTGTTACTGACTGTATCTCACTCAGTAACCCCTCTCCCCTCTCCCACCCCAGGGCCCAGTGTTACTGACTGTATCTCACTCAGTAACCCCTCTCCCCTCCCCCCCCAGGGCCCAGTGTTACTGACTGTATCTCACTCAGTAACCCCTCTCCCCCCTCAGGGCCCAGTGTTACTGACTGTATCTCACTCAGTAACCCCTCTCCCCTCCGAGGGCCCAGTGTTACTGACTGTATCTCACTCAGTAACCCCTCTCCCCCCCCAGGGCCCAGTGTTACTGACTGTATCTCACTCAGTAACCCCTCTCCCCCCCCCTCAGAGCCCAGTGTTACTGACTGTATCTCACTCAGTAACCCCTCTCCCCCCTCAGGGCCCAGTGTTACTGACTGTATCTCACTCAGTAACCCCTCTCCCCCCCAGGGCCCAGTATTACTGACTGTATCTCACTCAGTAACCCCTCTCCCCCCTCAGGGCCCAGTGTTACTGACTGTATCTCACTCAGTAACCCCTCTCCCCTCTCCCCCCCAGGGCCCAGTATTACTGACTGTATCTCACTCAGTAACCCCTCTCCCCCCTCAGGGCCCAGTGTTACTGACTGTATCTCACTCAGTAACCCCTGTCCCCCCCCCCCCAGGGCCCAGTGTTACTGACTGTATCTCACTCAGTAACCCCTCTCCCCCCTCAGGGCCCAGTGTTACTGACTGTATCTCACTCAGTAACCCCTCTCCCCCCCGCTCAGGGCCCTGTGTTACTGACTGTATCTCACTCAGTAACACCCCCCCCCCCCCCCCAGTGCCCAGTGTTAATGACTGTATCTCACTCAGTAACCCCTCTCCCCCCCCTCAGGGCCCAGTGTTAATGACTGTATCTCACTCAGTAACCCCTCTCCCCCCCACAGGGCCCTGTGTTACTGTCTGTATCTCACTCAGTAACCCCTGTCCCCCCCCCCCCAGGGCCCAGTGTTACTGACTGTATCTCACTCAGTAACCCCTCTCCCCCCTCAGGGCCCAGTGTTACTGACTGTATCTCACTCAGTAACCCCTCTCCCCCCTCCCCCTCAGGGCCCAGTGTTACTGACTGTATCTCACTCAGTAACCCCTCTCCCCCCCTCAGGGCCCTGTGTTACTGACTGTATCTCACTAAGTAACCCCTCTCCCCTCTCCCCCCTCAGGGCCCAGTGTTACTGACTGTATCTCACTCAGTAACCCCTCTCCCCCCCTCAGGGCCCTGTGTTACTGACTGTATCTCACTCAGTAACCCCTCTCCCCTCTCCCCCCTCCCCCCTCAGGGCCCAGTGTTACTGACTGTATCTCACTCAGTAACCCCTCTCCCCCCCAGGGCCCTGTGTTACTGACTGTATCTCACTCAGTAACCCCTCTCCCTCCCCCAGGGCCCAGTGTTACTGACTGTATCTCACTCAGTAACCCCTCTCCCCCCCAGTGCCCTGTGTTACTGACTGTACCCCTACTGATGTTAATCCCCCTCCCCCACACTGTCCCTCAGTAACCCCTCTCCCCCCCCAGTGCCCTGTGTTACTGACTGTATCCCTACTGATGTTAATCCCCCTCCCTCACACTGTCCCTCAGTAACCCCTCTCCCCCCCCCAGGGCCCTGTGTTACTGACTGTATCCCTACTGATGTTAATCCCCCTCCCTCACACTGTCCCTCAGTAACCCCTCTCCCCCCCAGGGCCCTGTGTTACTGACTGTATCCCTACTGATGTTAATCCAGCTCCCCCACACTGTCCCTCAGTAACCCCTCTCCCCCCCCAGGGCCCTGTGTTACTGACTGTATCCCTACTGATGTTAATCCCCCTCCCTCACACTGTCACTCAGTAACCCCCCCCCCCCCCCCCCAGGGCCCTGTGTTACTGACTGTATCCCTACTGATGTTAATCCAGCTCCCCCACACTGTCCCTCAGTAACCCCTCTCCCCCCCAGTGCCCTGTGTTACTGACTGTATCCCTACTGATGTTAATCCCCCTCCCTCACACTGTCCCTCAGTAACCCCCCTCTCCCCCCCCCAGGGCCCTGTGTTACTGACTGTATCCCTACTGATGTTAATCCCCCTCCCTCACACTGTCCCTCAGTAACCCCTCCCCCCCCCCCCCCCCCCAGGGCCCTGTGTTACTGACTGTATCCCTACTGATGTTAATCCCCCTCCCTCACACTGTCCCTCAGTAACCCCTCTCCCCCCCCCAGGGCCCTGTGTTACTGACTGTATCCCTACTGATGTTAATCCCCCTCCCCCACACTGTCCCTCAGTAACCCCTCTCCCCCCCAGGGCCCTGTGTTACTGACTGTATCCCTACTGATGTTAATCCCCCTCCCTCACACTGTCACTCAGTAACCCCTCTCCCCCGCCCCCAGGGCCCTGTGTTACTGACTGTATCCCTACTGATGTTAATCCCCCTCCCCCACACTGTCCCTCAGTAACCCCTCTCCCCCCCCAGGGCCCTGTGTTACTGACTGTATCCCTACTGATGTTAATCCAGCTCCCCCACACTGTCCCTCAGTAACCCCTCTCCCCCCCAGGGCCCTGTGTTATTGACTGTATCCCTACTGATGTTAATCCCCCTCCCTCACACTGTCCCTCAGTAACCCCTCTCCCCCCCAGGGCCCTGTGTTACTGACTGTATCCCTACTGATGTTAATCCCCCTCCCCCACACTGTCCCTCAGTAACCCCTCTCCCCCCCAGTGCCCTGTGTTACTGACTGTATCCCTACTGATGTTAATCCAGCTCCCTCACACTGTCCCTCAGTAACCCCTCTCCCCCCCAGGGCCCTGTGTTACTGACTATATCCCTACTGATGTTAATCCCCCTCCCTCACACTGTCCCTCAGTAACCCCTCTCCCCCCCCCAGGGCCCTGTGTTACAGACTGTATCCCTACTGATGTTAATCCAGCTCCCCCACACTGTCCCTCAGTAACCCCTCTCCCCCCCCCCAGGGCCCTGTGTTACTGACTGTATCCCTACTGATGTTAATCCCCCTCCCCCACACTGTCCCTCAGTAACCCCTCTCCCCCCCCAGGGCCCTGTGTTACTGACTGTATCTCTACTGATGTTAATCCCCCTCCCCCACACTGTCCCTCAGTAACCCCTCTCCCCCCTCCCCCCAGGGCCCTGTGTTACTGACTGTATCCCTACTGATGTTAATCCCCCTCCCTCACACTGTCCCTCAGTAACCCCTCTCCCCCCCAGGGCCCTGTGTTACTGACTGTATCCCTACTGATGTTAATCCCCCTCCCTCACACTGTCCCTCAGTGACCCCTCTCCCCCCCCAGGGCCCTGTGTTACTGACTGTATCCCTACTGATGTTAATCCAGCTCCCCCACACTGTCCCTCAGTAACCCCTCTCCCCCGCCCAGGGCCCTGTGTTACTGACTGTATCCCTACTGATGTTAATCCCCCTCCCTCACACTGTCCCTCAGTGACCCCTCTCCCCCCCCAGGGCCCTGTGTTACTGACTGTATCCCTACTGATGTTAATCCCCCTCCCTCACACTGTCCCTCAGTAACCCCTCTCCCCCACCCCCCCCAGGGCCCTGTGTTACTGACTGTATCCCTACTGATGTTAATCCCCCTCCCCCACACTGTCCCTCAGTAACCCCTCTCCCCCCCCCAGTGCCCTGTGTTACTGACTGTATCCCTACTGATGTTAATCCCCCTCCCTCACACTGTCACTCAGTAACCCCTCTCCCCCCCCAGGGCCCTGTGTGACTGACTGTATCCCTACTGATGTTAATCCCCCTCCCTCACACTGTCCCTCAGTAACCCCTCTCCCCCCCCAGGGCCCTGTGTTACTGACTGTATCCCTACTGATGTTAATCCCCCTCCCCCACACTGTCCCTCAGTAACCCCTCTCCCCCCCCCAGTGCCCTGTGTTACTGACTGTATCCCTACTGATGTTAATCCAGCTCCCTCACACTGTCCCTCAGTAACCCCTCTCCCCCCCCCCAGGGCCCTGTGTTACTGACTGTATCCCTACTGATGTTAATCCCCCTCCCTCACACTGTCCCTCAGTAACCCCTCTCCCCCCCAGGGCCCTGTGTTACTGACTGTATCCCTACTGATGTTAATCCCCCTCCCTCACACTGTCCCTCAGTAACCCCTCTCCCCCAGTGCCCTGTGTTACTGACTGTATCCCTACTGATGTTAATCCCCCTCCCTCACACTGTCCCTCAGTAACCCCTCTCCCCCCCCCCAGTGCCCTGTGTTACTGACTGTATCCCTACTGATGTTAATCCCCCTCCCTCACACTGTCACTCAGTAACCCCTCTTCCCCCCCCCCCCCCCCCCCCCCCCCCCCCCCAGGGCCCTGTGTTACTGACTGTATCCCTACTGATGTTAATCCAGCTCCCTCACACTGTCCCTCAGTAACCCCTCTCCCCCCCCAGGGCCCTGTGTTACTGACTGTATCCCTACTGATGTTAATCCCCCTCCCTCACACTGTCCCTCAGTAACCCCTCTCCCCCCCCAGGGCCCTGTGTTACTGACTGTATCCCTACTGATGTTAATCCCCCTCCCCCACACTGTCCCTCAGTAACCCCTCTCCCCCCCAGGGCCCTGTGTTACTGACTGTATCCCTACTGATGTTAATCCCCCTCCCTCACACTGTCACTCAGTAACCCCTCTCCCCCCGCCCCCAGGGCCCTGTGTTACTGACTGTATCCCTACTGATGTTAATCCCCCTCCCCCACACTGTCCCTCAGTAACCCCTCTCCCCCCCAGGGCCCTGTGTTATTGACTGTATCCCTACTGATGTTAATCCAGCTCCCTCACACTGTCCCTCAGTAACCCCTCTCCCCCCCAGGGCCCTGTGTTACTGACTATATCCCTACTGATGTTAATCCCCCTCCCCCACACTGTCCCTCAGTAACCCCTCTCCCCCCCTCAGGGCCCTGTGTTACAGACTGTATCCCTACTGATGTTAATCCAGCTCCCCCACACTGTCCCTCAGTAACCCCTCTCCCCCCCCCCAGGGCCCTGTGTTACTGACTGTATCCCTACTGATGTTAATCCCCCTCCCTCACACTGTCCCTCAGTAACCCCTCTCCCCCCCCCAGGGCCCTGTGTTACAGACTGTATCCCTACTGATGTTAATCCAGCTCCCCCACACTGTCCCTCAGTAACCCCTCTCCCCCCCCCCAGGGCCCTGTGTTACTGACTGTATCCCTACTGATGTTAATCCCCCTCCCCCACACTGTCCCTCAGTAACCCCTCTCCCCCCCCAGGGCCCTGTGTTACTGACTGTATCTCTACTGATGTTAATCCCCCTCCCCCACACTGTCCCTCAGTAACCCCTCTCCCCCACCCCCCCCAGGGCCCTGTGTTACTGACTGTATCTCTACTGATGTTAATCCCCCTCCCTCACACTGTCCCTCAGTAACCCCTCTCCCCCCCCAGGGCCCTGTGTTACTGACTGTATCCCTACTGATGTTAATCCCCCTCCCTCACACTGTCCCTCAGTAACCCCTCTCCCCGCCCAGGGCCCTGTGTTACTGACTGTATCCCTACTGATGTTAATCCCCCTCCCCCACACTGTCCCTCAGTAACCCCTCTCCCCCCCCAGGGCCCTGTGTTACTGACTGTATCCCTACTGATGTTAATCCAGCTCCCCCACATTGTCCCTCAGTAACCCCTCTCCCCCCCAGGGCCCTGTGTTACTGACTGTATCCCTACTGATGTTAATCCAGCTCCCCAGACTGTCACTCAGTAACCCCTCTCCCCCCCAGGGCCCTGTGTTACTGACTGTATCCCTACTGATGTTAATCCAGCTCCCTCACACTGTCCCTCAGTAACCCCTCTCCCCCCCCCCAGGGCCCTGTGTTACTGACTGTATCCCTACTGATGTTAATCCCCCTCCCTCACACTGTCCCTCAGTAACCCCTCTCCCCCCCCCCAGGGCCCTGTGTTACTGACTGTATCCCTACTGATGTTAATCCCCCTCCCTCACACTGTCCCTCAGTAACCCCTCTCGCCCACCCCCCCCAGGGCCCTGTGTTACTGACTGTATCCCTACTGATGTTAATCCCCCTCCCTCACACTGTCCCTCAGTAACCCCTCTCCCCCCCCAGGGCCCTGTGTTACTGACTGTATCCCTACTGATGTTAATCCCCCTCCCTCACACTGTCCCTCAGTAACCCCTCTCCCCCCCCCAGGGCCCTGTGTTACTGACTGTATCCCTACTGATGTTAATCCCCCTCCCCCACACTGTCCCTCAGTAACCCCTCTCCCCCCCCAGGGCCCTGTGTTACTGACTGTATCCCTATTGATGTTAATCCCCTCCCTCACACTGTCCCTCAGTAACCCCTCTCCCCCCAGGGCCCTGTGTTACTGACTGTATCCCTACTGATGTTAATCCAGCTCCCCACACTGTCCCTCAGTAACCCCTCTCCCCCGCCCAGGGCCCTGTGTTACTGACTGTATCCCTACTGATGTTAATCCCCCTCCTCACACTGTCCCTCAGTAACCCTCTCCCCCCCCAGGGCCCTGTGTTACTGACTGTATCCCTACTGATGTTAATCCCCCTCCCCCACACTGTCCCTCAGTAACCCCTCTCCCCCCCAGGGCCCTGTGTTACTGACTGTATCCCTATTGATGTTAATCCCCCTCCCTCACACTGTCACTCAGTAACCCCCCCCCCCCAGGGCCCTGTGTTACTGACTGTATCCCTACTGATGTTAATCCAGCTCCCTCACACTGTCCCTCAGTAACCCCTCTCCCCCCCAGGGCCCTGTGTTACTGACTGTATCTGTACTGATGTTAATCCAGCTCCCTCACACTGTCCCTCAGTAACCCTCCCCCCCCCAGGGCCCTGTGTTACTGACTGTATCCCTACTGATGTTAATCCAGCTCCCTCACACTGTCCCTCAGTAACCCCTCTCCCCCCCCCCAGGGCCCTGTGTTACTGACTGTATCCCTACTGATGTTAATCCCCCTCCCTCACACTGTCCCTCAGTAACCCCTCTCCCCCCCCCAGGGCCCTGTGTTACTGACTGTATCCCTACTGATGTTAATCCCCCTCCCCCACACTGTCCCTCAGTAACCCCTCTCCCCCACCCCCCCAGGGCCCTGTGTTACTGACTGTATCCCTACTGATGTTAATCCCCCTCCCCACACTGTCCCTCAGTAACCCCTCTCCCCCCCCAGGGCCCTGTGTTACTGACTGTATCTGTACTGATGTTAATCCCCCTCCCCCACACTGTCCCTCAGTAACCCCTCTCCCCCCCCAGGGCCCTGTGTTACTGACTGTATCCCTACTGATGTTAATCCCCCTCCCTCACACTGTCCCTCAGTAACCCCTCTCCCCCCCCAGGGCCCTGTGTTACTGACTGTATCCCTACTGATGTTAATCCCCCTCCCTCACACTGTCCCTCAGTAACCCTCTCCCCACCCCCCAGGGCCCTGTGTTACTGACTGTATCCCTACTGATGTTAATCCCCCTCCCCACACTGTCCCTCAGTAACCCCTCTCCCCCCCCAGTGCCCTGTGTTACTGACTGTATCCCTACTGATGTTAATCGCCCTCCCTCACACTGTCCCTCAGTAACCCCTCTCCCCCCCCCAGGGCCCTGTGTTACTGACTGTATCCCTACTGATGTTAATCCCCCTCCCCCACACTGTCCCTCAGTAACCCCTCTCCCCCCCCCAGTGCCCTGTGTTACTGACTGTATCCCTACTGATGTTAATCCCCTCCCTCACACTGTCCCTCAGTAACCCCTCTCCCCCCCCAGGGCCCTGTGTTACTGACTGTATCCCTACTGATGTTAATCCCCCTCCCTCACACTGTCCCTCAGTAACCCCTCCCCCCCCCCCAGGGCCCTGTGTTACTGACTATATCCCGACTGATGTTAACCCAGCTCCCTCA
>NW_027311322.1:0-30602 GCF_047496795.1 Chiloscyllium punctatum | reverse complement strand
AGATTGTCTCTAGTGAGGCGTATGTACTCTTCTATCAGTTGGACGAGACGCAGTCAGTTCGGTGAAGGAGTGGGGGGCACCAAGGTGGGGCCAGGCTCCCTGCTTCTGGACCCCCAGGGATCCAGGTGTTCCACCCGCATCACCACCTGGTCCAAGGACACCCCACCCCCACCCTCCCCTTCACCACGTTGGTCCTTTCTCTCTCTCTCTCTCTCTCTCTCTCTATCTATCTCTCTCTCTCTCTATCTATCTCTCTCTCTCTCTCTCTCTCTCTCTCTCTCTCTCTCTCTCTCTCTCTCTCTCTCTCTCTCTCTCTCTCTCTCTCTCTCTCTCTCTCTCTCTCTCTCACTCACACTCACTCTCTCTCTCTCACACACTCAGTCTCTCCCTTTCCCCACTTCTGACCTGTCCTGCCTCGATGAGGAGACCACTCCCCTTCCCATCTCCCCCCCCCCCCCCCCATGGTGAGTGGACCCTTGCGAAGGGAGGATTTGAGTGGAGACCATTGCAGATTAAATGGAATCTGTTTGCAATGGACGCTGCCTGGATTTTTTCACACAGGCTGCATCTGTGTGTGTGTATCTGTTAGTGTGTGTGCATCTATGTGTCTGGGTGTGTGTGTGTGTATCTGTTAGTGTGTGTGCATCTATGTGTCTGGGTGTGTGTATCTGTTAGTGTGTGTGCATCTATGTGTCTGGGTGTGTGTGTGTGTATCTGTTAGTGTGTGTGCATCTATGTGTCTGGGTGTGTGTATCTGTTAGTGTGTGTGCATCTATGTGTCTGGGTGTGGTGTATCTGTTAGTGTGTGTGCATCTATGTGTCTGGGTGTGTGTGTGTGTATCTGTTAGTGTGTGTGCATCTATGTGTCTGGGTGTGTGTGTGTGTATCTGTTAGTGTGTGTGCATCTATGTGTCTGGGTGTCTGTGTGTGTGTGTGTCTATCTATGTGTATTTGTGTCTGGCTGTGTGTGAGTCTGTGAATGCGCACGTCTGCATGCATATATTAGTCTGTATGTGTCTCTGTTTGTGTCTGTGTGTGTATGGAGTAAGCAGAGCTGGGAGTGTGGGTTGGATTGTGTGTGTGTGTGTGTGCGTGTGTGTATCTCTGTCTGTGAGTGAGTGCTTGTGTGTGTGAATGTGTTTGCTGTGTGTGTCTGTCTGTCTGTGTCTGTGTCTCTATGCGTGTGTGTGTCTGTCTGTGTCTGTGTGTGTTTGGCTGGTGGGGGGGTGGGGGGGTGGGGGGGGGGGGGGGGGGGGGAGGTTACAGACTGCCTGCAGGAAAGCCCTGTTTCCCCCCGGGACAGGTTGACCCTCCCACCATCGACACCTGTTTGTCGAACAGACAGCCTCTCCGCCATTAACCAGTGAACAGGGCTCCCCATCCCTCCTGCACAGTCACTCACTCCCAGACTCGATCCCTCCATTACCCAGCTTCACATCCATCAACACTCTCGAACTGCCCCTCTTTCTCTCTCTCTCTCTCTTTTTCTTCCCTTCACACTCCCTTTCCCCCCTCTCCCCCCTCCTTTCTCACTCTCACGTTGTCTGTTTATCAACTCTCCGTGTCTCTCCCTCTCTTGCTTCCCTGATCCTCCCCCCTCTCTCTCTCTCTTTCCCCCCTTTCCCTTGCCAGTGTCTGCCTCTCATTTTCCCTTTCCCTTTCCCTCCCCTCCCCCCTCCCCTTCCATTCCTCCCTTTTGTCTCTCTGTCCTTCCCTCTCCCCCATTGCAGTCTGTTCTGTCCCAGCCCTCTGTGTCCCACCCCCTCGCCCATGCACTGGTGTAAAGGCAGTGTCACCCCAGGAGGAGGGTCGGAGTCACCTCTCAGTCCCACATCTGCTCAAAGCTGTGTCCAGGCCACCCCAGCCCGGTGGGTGACCCTTCCCACCTGTAGCCGGGTCAGTCTGTCGTCCGGGAGACCCCCCCCCCCCCCCCACCACGTGACATAAAGGGGGGGAGAAAATGTAATGAGGGGGATTACAATCAATCCGTCAGGAATTAATATCGTCACGAAAGACTGGGGTTGAGCCGGTGGAAACGTCATCTCCGAGAGAGAGAGAGAGATTCTGTCATCACTGACCTCACTACCTCACCCACACTCCCTCTCCCCCTCTCTCTCTGTCTATACCCCTGACTCTCTACCCCCCTCTCTCTTCCCCCCCCTCTCTCTTCCCCCCCCTCACTCTTCCCCCCCCCTCTCACTTCCCCCCCCCTCTCTCTTCCCCCCCCCCCCTCTCTTCCCCCCCCCCTCACTCTCCCCCCCTCTCTCTCTTCCCCCCCTCTCTCTCTTCCCCCCCTCTCTCTCTTCCCCCCCTCTCTCTCTTCCCCCCCTCTCTCTCTTCCCCCCCTCTCACTCTTCCCCCCCTCTCTCTCTTCCCCCCCTCTCTCTTCCCCCCCCTCACTTCCCCCCTCTCTCTTCCCCCCACTCTCCTTCCCCCCCTCTCTTCCCCCCACTCACTCTTCCCCCCCCCTCACTTCCCCCCTTCCCCCCCTTCCCACCTTTCCCCCCCCTTAACCCCCCTTCCCCTCCCTTCCCCCCATTCCCCCCCCTCACCCCCCCCACACACTCCCCCCTTCCCCCCCCACACAACCCCCCCTTCCCCCCCCACACAACCCCCCACACACACAACCCCCCCACCACAACCCCCCTCCCCCCCACTCTCTCCCCCTTCCCCCCTCTCTTCCCCCCTTTCCCCCCTCTCTCTTCCCCCCTTTCCCCCCTCTCTCTTCCCCCCTCTCTCTTCCCCCCTCTCTCTTCCCCCCTTCACTCATCCCCCCCCTCTCTCCCCCCCCCACTCTCTCCCCCCCCACTCTCTCCCCCCCCCACTCTCTCCCCCCCCACTCTCCCCCCCCCCACTCTCTCCCCCCCCCACTCTCTCCCCCCCCCACTCTCTCCCCCCCCACTCTCCCCCCCCCACTCTCTCCCCCCCCACACTCTCCCCCCCCAATCTCCCCCCCCCCACTCTCTCCCCCCCCCACTCTCTCCCCCCCCCACTCTCTCCCCCCCCCACTCTCCCCCCCCACTCTCACCCCCCCACTCTCTCCCCCCCACTCACTCCCCCCCACTCTCTCCCCCCCCACTCTCTCCCCCCCCACTCTCTCCCCCCCCCACTCTCCCCCCCCCACTCTCTCCCCCCCCCACTCTCTCCCCCCCCCCACTCTCACCCCCCCCACTCTCTCCCCCCCCACTCTCTCCCCCCCCCACTCTCCCCCCCCCACACTCTCCCCCCCACACTCACTCCCCCCCCACTCTCTCCCCCCCCACTCTCTTCCCCCCCACTCTCTTCCCCCCCCCACTCTCTTCCCCCCCCACTCTCTTCCCCCCCCACTCTCTTCCCCCCCCACTCTCTTCCCCCCCCCACTCTCTTCCCCCCCCCACTCTCTTCCCCCCCCACTCTCTTCCCCCCCCACTCTCTTCCCCCCCAGTCTCTTCCCCCCCCCACTCTCTTCCCCCCCCCACTCTCTTCCCCCCCCACTCTCTTCCCCCCCCACCCTCTTCCCCCCCCACCCTCTTCCCCCCCCACCCTCTTCCCCCCACTCTCTCCCTCCAAACCTCCCCTCTCCTTTTTCCCTACACCCCCTCCTTTTCCCCATCCCCCCTCCTTTACCCCCACCCCCATCCCTCCTTTTCCCCCACCCCCCTCTCCTTTCCCCCACCCCCCTCTCCTTTCCCCCACCCCCCTCTCCTTTCCCCCACCCCCCTCTCCTTTCCCCCACCCCCCTCTCCTTTCCCCCACCCCCCTCTCCTTTCCCCCACCCCCCTCTCCTTTCCCCACCCCCTCTCCTTTCCCCCACCCCCCTCTCCTTCCCCCACCCCCCTCTCCTTTCCCCCACCCCCCTCTCCTTTCCCCCACCCCCCCTCCTTCTTCTTCCCCCTCCCTTCCTTCTTTCCCCCCTCCTTCTTTCCCCCCCCCTCCTTCTTTCCCCCCCCCTCCTTCTTTCCCCCCCCTCCTTCTTTCCCCCCCTCCTTCTTTCCCCCCCTCCCTCTTTCCCCCCCCTCCCTCTTTCCCCCCCCTCCCTCTTTCCCCCCTCCCTCTTCCCCCCCCTTCCCCCCTCCTCTTTCCCCCCCCTCCCTCTTTCCCCCCCTCCTTCTTCCTTCGCCCCCTCCCTCTTTCCCCTCCCCTCCTTCTTCCTTCCCCCCTCCTTCTTTCCCCTCCCCTCCTTCTTCTTTCCCCCCCCTCCTTCTTTCCCCCCCCCTTCTTCTTTCCCCCCCCCTCCTTCTTTCCCCCCCCCTCCCTCTTTCCCCCCCCCTCCTTCTTTCCCCCCCCCCCCGTGCTAATTCTTGCCCTTGTTTGTGGTGTTTTACTCTGAGACACTGGCTCCTTATCATTCACTTGCATATTCTCTCTCTCTCTCTCTGTCTCTCTCTCCCCGTGTTGCTGTGTGTTTGCCCCTCCGTTGTGCTCTCTCTCCATCCCTCTCTTTCTCTACTCCCGTCTCTCTCTCCCTCTCTCTCTCTCTCTCTCCCCGTGTTGCTGTGTGTTTGCCCCTCCGTTGTGCTCTCTCTCCATACCTCTCTTTCTCTACTCCCGTCTCTCTCTCTCTCTCTCTCTCTCTCTCCGCCCCCCTCCATCTGACTCTCCCACCTTCTCCAGTCCCCCCCCTCCCCTGGGCCCTGTCTGCGTATACTTCACTATTATGGGAAATGTAAATACTGTAAAACTCAATTCAACTGTAAAAAAAAACCGACACGCACCCACAACCGTAAAGAGAAATAAAAGATTTTATCCTTTTGCAGTGGACGTGACTCAGATTTGATCAGTCCGCCGAGCTACCACGCCCTCCTTGTTTCCAACTGCACGCCTGAGCGAGTTACTAGCCCCTCAGAGAGTGGGGGGTGGGGTGGGGCACAAGGATCAACTCCATATCAACCAGCCACGACCTGTACAGGTTGAGTCAGAACAGACGTGCAAGTTCACACCATTCGGGTCAGGACAAGCCTAACGGTAACTCGTGCCAAGCGGGAATCCCGCCCGGGGAGGGAGGGAGGACTGACGGGGAGTCAGAGTCGAAGCGGGGGGCACTGGAAAAGCACAGTCTGGGTCAGGCAGCATCCGAGGGAGCAGGAGAGCCGCCGCTTCGAGCGTAAGCCCGATGTCAGGAATGGGGCGAGGAGCTTCTCCTAACGCACGAGACACAGAGCGTGAGCTTCCCACAAGAATCGGCGGGACGAGAGCTCGGGACAGGGCCCTGGGTTGATTAGATTAGATTAGATTCCCCACAGTGTGGGAACAGGCCCTTGGGCCCGACCAGTGCACACTGACCCTCCGAAGAGTGACCCACCCAGACCCATTACCCTCTGACAAATACACCTGACACTACAGGGTAATTTAGCATGGTCAATCCACCCTAACCTACACATCCCTGAACACTATGGGGTAATTTATCATGGCCAATCCACCCTAACCTACACATCCCTGAACACTATGGGGTAATTTAGCATGGCCAATCCACCCTAACCTACACATCCCTGAACACTATGGGTAATTTAGCATGGTCAATCCACCCTAACCTACACATCCCTGAACACTATGGGGTAATTTAGCATGGTCAATCCACCCTAACCTTCACATCCCTGAACACTATGGGGTAATTCAGCATGGTCAATCCACCCTAACCGACACATCCCTGAACACTATGGGGTAATTCAGCATGGTCAATCCACCCTAACCTTCACATCCCTGAACACTATGGGGTAATTCAGCATGGTCAATCCACCCTAACCTTCCCATCCCTGAACACTATGGGGTAATTTAGCATGGCCAATCCACCCTAACCTGCACATCCCTGAGCACTATGGGTAATTTAGCATGGTCAATCCACCCTAACCTACACATCCCTGAACACTATGGGGTAATTTAGCATGGCCAATCCACCCTAACCTACACATCCCTGAGCACTATGGGGTAATTTAGCATGGCCAATCCACCCTAACCTACACATCCCTGAACACTATGGGGTAATTTAGCATGGCCAATCCACCCTAACCTACACATCCCTGAACACAATGGGTAATTTAGCATGGTCAATCCACCCTAACCTACACATCCCTGAACACTATGGGGTAATTTAGCATGGTCAATCCACCCTAACCTTCACATCCCTGAACACTATGGGGTAATTCAGCATGGTCAATCCACCCTAACCGACACATCCCTGAACACTATGGGGTAATTCAGCATGGTCAATCCACCCTAACCTTCACATCCCTGAACACTATGGGGTAATTCAGCATGGTCAATCCACCCTAACCTTCCCATCCCTGAACACTATGGGGTAATTTAGCATGGCCAATCCACCCTAACCTGCACATCCCTGAGCACTATGGGTAATTTAGCATGGTCAATCCACCCTAACCTACACATCCCTGAACACTATGGGGTAATTTAGCATGGCCAATCCACCCTAACCTACACATCCCTGAGCACTATGGGGTAATTTAGCATGGCCAATCCACCCTAACCTGCACATCCCTGAGCACTATGGGGTAATTTAGCATGGCCAATCCACCCTAACCTACACATCCCTGAACACTATGGGGTAATTTAGCATGGCCAATCCACCCTAACCTGCACATCCCTGAGCACTATGGGGTAATTTAGCATGGCCAATCCACCCTAACCTACATATCCCTGAACACTATGGGGTAATTTAGCATGGCCAATCCACCCTAACCTGCACATCCCTGAACACTATGGGGTAATTTAGCATGGCCAATCCACCCTAACCTACACATCCCTGAACACTATGGGGTAATTTAGCATGGCCAATCCACCCTAACCTACACATCCCCGAACACTATGGGGTAATTTATCATGGCCAATCCACCCTAACCTACACATCCCTGAACACTATGGGGTAATTTAGCATGGCCAATCCACCCTAACCTACACATCCCTGAACACTATGGGGTAATTTAGCATGGCCAATCCACCCTAACCTACACATCCCCGAACACTATGGGGTAATTTATCATGGCCAATCCACCCTAACCTGCACATCCCTGAACACTATGCGGTAATTTAGCATGGCCAATCCACCCTAACCTACACATCCCTGAACACTATGGGGTAATTTAGCATGGTCAATCCACCCTAACCTACACATCCCTGAACACTATGGGGTAATTTAGCATGGCCAATCCACCCTAACCTACACATCCCTGAACACTATGGGGTAATTTAGCATGGCCAATCCACCCTAACCTACACATCCCTGAACACTATGGGGTAATTTAGCATGGCCAATCCACCCTAACCTACACATCCCTGAACACTATGGGGTAATTTAGCATGGCCAATCCACCCTAACCTACACATCCCTGAACACTATGGGGTAATTTAGCATGGTCAATCCACCCTAACCTACACATCCCTGAACACTATGGGGTAATTTAGCATGGCCAATCCACCCTAACCTACACATCCCTGAACACTATGGGGTAATTTAGCATGGCCAATCCACCCTAACCTACACATCCCTGAACACTATGGGGTAATTTAGTATGGCCAATCCACCCTAACCTACACATCCCTGAGCACTATGGGGTAATTTAGCATGGCCAATCCACCCTAACCTACACATCCCTGAACATTATGGGGTAATTTAGCATGGCCAATCCACCCTAACCTACACATCCCTGAGCACTATGGGGTAATTTAGCATGGCCAATCCACCCTAACCTGCACATCCCTGAACACTATGGGGTAATTTAGCATGGCCAATCCACCCTAACCTACACACCCCTGAGCACTATGGGTAATTTAACATGGCCAATCCACCCTAACCTACACATCCCTGAACACTGGGGTAATTTAGCATGGCCAATCCACCCTAACCTACACACCCCTGAGCACTATGGGTAATTTAACATGGCCAATCCACCCTAACCTACACATCCCTGAACACTATGGGGTAATTTAGCATGGTCAATCCACCCTAACCTACACACCCCTGAGCACTATGGGGTAATTTAACATGGCCAATCCACCCTAACCTACACATCCCTGAGCACTATGGGTAATTTAACATGGCCAATCCACCCTAACCTACACATCCCTGAACACTATGGGGTAATTTAGCATGGCCAATCCACCCTAACCTGCACATCCCTGAACACTATGGGGTAATTTAACATGGCCAATCCACCCTAACCTACACATCCCTGAACACTATGGGGTAATTTAGCATGGCCAATCCACCCTAACCTGCACATCCCTGAACACTATGGGGTAATTTAGCATGGCCAATCCACCCTAACCTGCACATCCCTGAACACCATGGGGTAATTTAGCATGACTAATCCACCCTAACCTGCACCTCTTTGGACTGTGGGAGGGAACCCATGCAGACACAGGGAGAACATGCCAACTCCACACACAGAGAGTTGCCTGAGGTTGGAATAGTACCCCGGTCCCTGGTGCTGTGAGGCAGCGGTGCTAACCATTGAGCCGCCGTGCTGGTGGGAGCTGTTCTGCCACTCTGTGTAGGACACTCTGTGGGGTTTTCAGTTACGGTGCACCCCTTCGCTTTTCATCCTTTTTCGCTCAGTTCCTCAGCCCGTGCCCCTACCTTTCCACTGTGCAGGCTTGACCCCGAGGATATCTTTTGGAATACCTCTTTACTCGTACACCAGATGAAGGTTTACCCCCCACTTTGTGTCACCTCGCTTCCCCCCCCCCCCAAACTAATTGGGCTCCCACCGCCTTGAGCCAGCACTTTTCTGGAGTGTGGGGGTTGGTCTTCAATTGGCTGTTTTCTGTCTGTGAACAGCCCCTGGCCTCCCAACCTCCCTGTGGGACAGTATCACGTATTGCTATATAAACGGTCACGTCGCAGTGGCAGGTCGTGGTCTGGTTGGTTTGCCCAGGCCTTCCCCGAGCTCACTGGTTCCCAGAGAGTGGGCAGCTGAAAGTCCCTGTCCCTATCCCAAACTTCCCCAGCCCTTTGGCTGCGGCCTGACAATCCATGTCTGCTAAGGTACCCAGATTCTTGTCCTGTGACCCCTCCATCCCACAACAAGATTCCCTGGCGAGTAAAGAATCCGAGGGAACCAGCTTTGTATGGAACGGAAACAGGCCCTTCGGCCCAACCAGTCCGTACTGACCGTAATCCCAAACTAAACCAGTCCTGCCTGCCTGCTCCTGGCCCATAAACCTTTCTGTTCCTGTCCTTATCCAAATATCTTTTAAACGTTCTAACTGTGCCCACCCCCAGCACTTCCTCAGGGAGGTCATTCCACGCACGGACCACCCTCTGTGTAAAAATATTTTCCCCCTCATGTCCCTTTTAAATCTCTCTCCTTTCACCTTAAAACTGTCCCCCCAAGTCTTGAAACTCCCCATCCGAGGGAAAAGCCAACTCCCATTAACTGTATCTATCCCCCTCAGGATTTTATAAACCTCTACGTTCACCTCTCAACCTCCTACGCTCCAGGGATAGAACAATTTCCAGCCTTTCCTTCGAGCTCAAACCCCTCCGTTCCCGGCAACCTCCCAGTAAATCCCTTCTGAACCCTCTCCGGGTTAATCATCTCCTTCCTGTAACAGGGCGACCAGAACTGGACACAGTGCTCCAGACGGGGCCTCACCAATGTCCTGTATAACCCCAACATGACATTCCCCAACTCCTACACTCAAAGGACTGAGCAATGAAGGCAAGTGTGCTAAACTCCTCCTTAACCCCCCCCTGTCTATATGTGACACAAACAGCAAAGGATTATGAACTTGAATCCCTAGGTTCTGTCATTGATTGTGCCATTGTTTAATGTACCAAACTGCAACATCCTGCAATTTTCCCAAACACACCTCCACTCTGAGGCAACGTCTCGTGACTCTGACAGGATGGACCCCCCCCGGAACAGATTGTCTTGAATGGAGCCCGGCTGATTTTTGAAACGATGACCCTGAGAGATTTCACTCACAAGGGGATATGTCTTCTCAACTTCCACCCCATGAAGTCCCCCGGGACATGATCAAGCAGCATTCCTTTTCCTTACCCTTACAGAGTAAAGTCCCAGACACCAAGGAATAATGACCAGAAGGTTACAGTGTAATGATGTAGTGTGGAATATTGGTTTGTCTCGGGCACAGGGAGATCTCCGAATACCATTACAATTGCCTTTACACTGACCACATCGTTAAGGAGGGATTTACTTGGACATCAAGACCATCAGACCAAAGGATTACACCTACCTCAGTGCGGCACTCCCTCAGTTCCGACTCTCCAACAGTGAGGCTCACCCTCAGTTCTCAACCTCGGAGAGTGCATCACTCCCTCAGCACTGATCCTCCGACAGTGCATCACTCACACAGCACTAACCCTCCGACAGTGCAGCACTCCCTCAGTACTGACCCTCCGACAGTGCGGCCCTCCCTCTGTACTGACCCTCCGATAGTGCGGCACTCCCTCAGTACTGACCCTCCGACAGTGCGGCACTCCCTCAGTACTGACCCTCCCACAGTGCGACTCTCCCTCAGTACTGACCCTCCCACAGTGTGGCACTCCCTCAGTACTGACCCTCCGACAGTGCGGCACTCTCTCAGTACTGACCCTCCGACAGTGCGGCACTCTCTCAGTACTGACCCTCCGACAGTGCGGCCCTCCCTCAGTACTGACCCTCCAACAGTGCGGCACTTCCTCAGCACTGACCCTCCGAAAGTGCGGCACTCCCTCAGTACTGACCCTCCGACAGTGCGGCACTCCCTCAGCACTGACCCTCCGACAGTGCAGCTGTCCCTCAGTACTGAACCCTCCCACAGTGCGGCACTCCCTCAGTACTGACCCTCTGACAGTGCGGCACTCCCTCTGTACTGACCCTGCGACAGTGCGGCTGTCCCTCAGTACTGAACCTCCGACAGTTTCACTTCTTTCATGTGTAAATCCCAAAACCTTTTGTTTAACAATTGCATTCTGAGGTTAACTGTAACAATTGGTTACAGCCAATGTCCACATATTGTCTGGCTAACACCAATTGTTACAGTTAAACTGAGAACGCAACTTTTTACAAAAAGGTTTTGTGATTTACACATGAAACTATCATGGTATTTGAACAGATGAGAGACTCAACAGACAATCAAGGTATTTTCAATGTATAATTTCCGTTACATCACACTGTAAACTTTTGCTATAAATTCTGTGTGTTTGGGTTGAGCCCTCCACTATCACCTGATGAAGGAGAGTCACTCCGAAAGCTAGTGTGCTTCCAATGAAACCTGTTGCTGGTGTTGTGTGAGTTTTAACTTTGTCCAGCCCAGTCCAACATCTCCAAATCATGACAGGGAATAAAGCCATCCTCTGCGCTTGTAATGTCATGCTTAGAGCATCCAGCTGTATTTTTTTGAAAGCTTATACTGCATTCCCTGAGAGCTTTACCTATCTTTTATGAACCTCAGAACTGCTCCATGTCATTCCATTGTTGTTTAACCAGTGGTTTTTTTGTGTTGCTAAAGAATAACATTTCTCCTTCTGTATTCAGCTGCACTGTCTCTGGTGATCCAAGTCCTATTTCCCCAATCCCCTCAAAGATGTTTCCGCATTCTAGTGGTCCCCTCCCTTTAGACCACTTCCTTATCTCTTTAACCTCACCCTGTCCTTGCAACTCTGTACCCTATTGGCCTAAAACAATCCCTTCCAATTCTGCCCTGTTGAGCATTCCCCAAATTTGCCCACGCCATTTCTAGCAGCTGTGTCTTCTGCTTTGGAAATGGCTGTCTCAGTCCTCACCAATTTTCTCTCCCTTCAGGCCCCTCTTCCAACCGAGGGGTGGGCTCCTTTAATTTGATTTATGACTGTCCATGCGTACAGTGAGAAGTCTTGTTTTGTGTGCACCCACGCAGATCACGCCATACAAAGATCGCACGGTGATAGAACAGAGCGAGGAATGCAAACTTACCGGTGCACAGAAAGCGAGATCAGGGTTAAATTTGAAGTTTGTAACGTCCATTCAGTGGTCTAATAACGACGGGGAAGAAGCTGCTCTTGAACCTGTCGGCTTAAGCTTCTGTACCTTTGGTATTTTGTATCTTGCTCTTCTTTCTAATGTCCCCTTTGAGCAAGATCTCAGTCACTCCTGTTGTCTCATCGTCTAGGTTCTTCAATGACATTCTTCCCAAACCCTGGGCCTTTGGACAAACACCGTGAAGTTGCTATAGTTTAGATGGTGATGGGGGCCAATGTAAGATTAGAATAGAGTCATAGAGTTATGCAGTACCAAAACAGACCCTTCAGTCCACCAGGCCGACCAGAGATCCTAAACTAATTTAGTCCATTTGCCAGCACTTGGCCCATATCCCTCCAAACCCTTCCTATTCATACACCCATCTTGATGCCTTTTAAATGCTGTAATTGTACCAGCCTACACTTCCTCTGGCAGCTCATTCCATACACGTACCACCCTCTGGGTGAAATAGTTGCCCCTTTGGTCTCTTTTATATCTTTCCCCCCTCACCCTAAACCTATGCCCCTCTAGTTCTGGACTCCCCCACCCCAGGGAAAAGACTTTCCCTATTTACCCTATCCATGCCCCTCATGATTTTATAAACCTCTATAAGGTCACCCCTCAGCCTCCGACACTCCAGGGAAAACAGCCCCAGCCTGTTCACCCTCTCCCTGTAGCTCAAACCCTCCAACCCCGGCAACATCCTTGTAAATCTTCGCTGAACCCTTTCAGATAAAAGATTATCTTTCAGGTAACACAGGGGCCTTCTTTGGCCTCCCAAGTGTAAAGGCCAAACCCTTATTTATTTTGTATTTTTGCCAAAGGACTGAAGTGAGAGATGGGCTGGGTTTTTTTATTTTCCCCCAGGTCTGAGGATTGTGAAAAGGACTAAGGCACTGAGCGAAAGTCAGTTACCGACACTCATTCCAAGTGTCTGTCTCTTCTGTGTTGTAAAACTCTAATGGCGCTATCTTTCTGGGGGTGGGCTGGGGAGGGTCCCAGAAATCGGCTCAATCCTCCTGTACATTGGGGGGGTGGGGGGGGGGGGGGCGTTTTGACTGAACTCCCCACCCCCAGAGGCTGAAGGAGCCACGGTTCAGCACCACGGACAGCGGCGGCGGCCCGCCTTCAGTACCCTGGACAGCTCTCCCGTCTTCCTTGGGTTGGGACATCCTGGGCTCCCTGCATCAGAGTCTGAGCGATGGGCAGCAACGGGAAGCAGACCCTTCGGTCCATCTCGTCCCTGCCCGCCCAACCCCAGTCCCATTTGCCAGCCCTTGGCCCGTACCCCTCTTCCGAGTCATCTAACCCCATCCAAGGGGCCTCTTCAATGTGGCAATTGTACCAAACTGCTGGTTTGAAATACAAAAACCCCTCAAACTTCTCCCTGCGGTCGCCTTCCCTGGTTAAGTAGAAGCAACACATACACACAACAACTGGAACAAAACAGCCAATGCATTCACTTCCTCGTGATTTGAGTTGAGTGTTTTATTTTTTGGGGGGGGGGGCTGTTTGGTTTTGGAACTGAAATTGCAAACGTGCAACGCGCTCCTTTTAACCTCTTCCCGAACTCCATCTGACCCGTCTAGCCCCCCTGTTCCCTGCTTTCTCTCCCCCCCACACCCCCCCCAACCCCCCCCCCCCCCACCTCCCACGGCCCCTTGGTTTCCCCTGGATCTAACTCTTCATTGAAATTCCCCTCGGATGGCATTTTTATAACCAATCTGCCTGCAGATTGCAAAGGAGCCTTATGGAATATTTAGCATTTTTATTTTAATTGCAAAGTGGAGGGAGGGAGGGAGGGAGGGGGGTTGCAGTTGGTGGGTGGGAGGAAAAAAAAATAAAATTGCAACCTGACACCACCATCTCTGCCGGGACTCGAACCCGGACCCTCTGGATTAGAAGTCCAGCGCGCTGATCCATTGCGCCACAGAGACTGACCCGCTTTGTGGGGCCCCTCTGTCGCCAGATTACAGAGTGAATTCATCTCTGCGAGAGTCTGACTGGGATGTGAGGTAACACCAGAGAGAGAGAGAGAGACAGAGAGACAGAGAGAGAGAGGATCAGCTCTTTGCAAAGTCCGGATCTGGATCGCACTCTGGAATTTTTGGAGCTGGATGTAGTCACACGAAGTAGAGAGTTGGGGGGGATTGGGTGTGTGTGGAGGAAGGGAGGGAGGGAGGAGAAGGGGGGAGGGGGGTTGCAGCCTTTCCCTCCCCTGACTTCAGGAGAGACTTACTTGGTGTAAGAAGGAGTTGGACCCTGGGAGGACCCCATCTCCAGGACAGTTGGACCGAAGGGTCTGTTTCCGTGCTGGACATCTCTTATGACTCTTGACAGCAACTGGAGGGTGGCCACTCAGCCCCTTGAGCGTGCTATCTCCCCACCCTTTTTTGATTTCCCCCTAACAATGACCCCCACACACTGGAACCCACACCCTCAACCTCCAACCTCTCAGCACTGGGGGTCTCGACACATGCCATGGGCAGCACCTTAGATTAGATTACCTACAGTGTGGAAACAAGCCCTTCGGCCCAACAAGTCCACACTGATCCGCAACCCATCCAGACCCCCATTCCCCTACATTTACATCTTCACCAAACACTACAGGCGATTTTGCATGGCCAATCCACCCTAACCTACACATCCCTGAACACTATGGGGTAATTTAGCATGGCCAATCCACCCTAACCTACACATCCCTGAACACTATGGGGTAATTTAGCATGGCCAATCCACCCTAACCTACACATCCCTGAACACTATGGGTAATTTAGCATGGCTAATCCACCCTAACCTACACATCCCTGAACACTATGGGTAATTTAGCATGGCCAATCCACCCTAACCTACACATCCCTGAACACTATGGGGTAATTTAGCATGGCCAATCCACCCTAACCTACACATCCCTGAACACTATGGGGTAATTTAGCATGGACAATCCACCCTAACCTACACATCCCTGAACACTATGGGGTAATTTAGCATGGACAATCCACCCTAACCTACACATCCCTGAACACTATGGGGTAATTTAGCATGGACAATCCACCCTAACCTACACATCCCTGAACACTATGGGGTAATTTAGCATGGCCAATCCACCCTAACCTGCACATCCCTGAGCACTATGGGGTAATTTAGCATGGCCAATCCACCCTAACCTGCACATCCCTGAACACTATGGGGTAATTTAGCATGGCCAATCCACCCTAACCTACACATCCCTGAACACTATGGGGTAATTTAGCATGGCCAATCCACCCTAACCTACACATCCCTAAACACTATGGGTAATTTAGCATGGCCAATCCACCCTAACCTACACATCCCTGAACACTATGGGGTAATTTACCATGGCCAATCCACCCTAACCTACACATCCCTGAGCACTATGGGGTAATTTAGCATGGCCAATCCACCCTAACCTACACATCCCTGAGCACTATGGGGTAATTTAGCATGGCCAATCCACCCTAACCTGCACATCCCTGAGCACTATGGGGTAATTTAGCATGGCCAATCCACCCTAACCTACACATCCCTAAACACTATGGGTAATTTAGCATGGCCAATCCACCCTAACCTACACATCCCTGAACACTGTGGGGTAATTTAGCATGGCCAATCCACCCTAACCTACACATCCCTGAACACTATGGGGTAATTTACCATGGCCAATCCACCCTAACCTACACATCCCTGAACACTATGGGGTAATTTAGCATGGCCAATCCACCCTAACCTACACATCCCTGAATACTATGGGAAATTCAGCATGGCCAATCCACCCTAACCTGCACATCCCTGAGCACTATGGGGTAATTTAGCATGGCCAATCCACCCTAACCTACACATCCCTGAACACTATGGGGTAATTTAGCATGGCCAATCCACCCTAACCTACACATCCCTGAACACTATGGGGTAATTTAGCACGGCCAATCCACCCTAACCTACACATCCCTAAACACTATGGGTAATTTAGCATGGCCAATCCACCCTAACCTGCACATCCCTGAGCACTATGGGGTAATTTAGCATGGCCAATCCACCCTAACCTACACATCCCTGAACACTATGGGGTAATTTAGCATGGCCAATCCACCCTAACCTACACATCCCTGAGCACTATGGGGTAATTTAGCATGGCCAATCCACCCTAACCTGCACATCCCTGAGCACTATGGGGTAATTTAGCATGGCCAATCCACCCTAACCTACACATCCCTGAGCACTATGGGGTAATTTAGCATGGCCAATCCACCCTAACCTACACATCCCTGAACACTATGGGGTAATTTAGCATGGCCAATCCACCCTAACCTACACATCCCTGAACACTATGGGGTAATTTAGCATGGCCAATCCACCCTAACCTACACATCCCTGAGCACAATGGGGTATTTTAGCACGGCCAATCCACCCAACCGACACATCTCTGAGCACTATGGGTAATTTAGCATGGCCAATCCATCCTAACCTACACATCCCTGAACACTATGGGTAATTTAGCATGGCAAATCCACCCTAACCTGTACATCCCTGGACACTATGGGGTCATTTAGCATGGCTAATCCACCCTAACCTACACATCCCTGAATACTATGGGGTAATTTAGCATGGCCAATCCACCCTAACCGACACATCCCTGAACACTATGGGGTAATTTAACATGGCCAATCCACCCGAACCTACACATCCCTGAACACTATGGGGTAATTTAGCATGGCCAATCCACCCGAACCTACACATCCCTGAACACTATGGGGTAATTTAGCATGGCCAATCCACCCTAACCTACACATCCCTAAACACTATGGGTAATTTAGCATGGCCAATCCACCCTAACCTACACATCCCTGAACACTATGGGGTAATTTACCATGGCCAATCCACCCTAACCTACACATCCCTGAGCACTATGGGGTAATTTAGCATGGCCAATCCACCCTAACCTACACATCCCTAAACACTATGGGTAATTTAGCATGGCCAATCCACCCTAACCTACACATCCCTGAACACGATGGGGTAATTTAGCATGGCCAATCCACCCTAACCTACACATCCCTGAACACGATGGGGTAATTTAGCATGGCCAATCCACCCTAACCTACACATCCCTGAACACTGTGGGGTAATTTAGTATGGCCAATCCACCCTAACCTACACATCCCTGAACACTATGGGGTAATTTAGCATGGCCAATCCACCCTAACCTACACATCCCTGAACACTATGGGGTAATTTAGCATGGCCAATCCACCCTAACCTACACATCCCTGAACACTATGGGGTAATTTAGCATGGCCAATCCACCCTAACCTACACATCCCTGAACACTATGGGGTAATTTAGCATGACCAATCCACCCTAACCTACACATCCCTGAACACTATGAGGTAATTTAGCATGGCCAATCCACCCTAACCTACACATCCCTGAACACTATGGGGTAATTTAGCATGGCCAATCCACCCTAACCTACACATCCCTGAACACTATGGGGTAATTTAGCATGGCCAATCCACCCTAACCTACACATCCCTGAACACTATGGGGTAATTTAGCATGGCCAATCCACCCTAACCTGCACATCCCTGAACACTATGGGGTAATTTAGCATGGCCAATCCACCCTAACCTGCACATCCCTGAACACTATGGGGTAATTTAGCATGGCCAATCCACCCTAACCTGTACATCCCTGAACACTATGGGGTAATTTAGCATGGCCAATCCACCCTAACCTACACATCCCTGAACACTATGGGGTAATTTAGCATGGCCAATCCACCCTAACCTACACATCCCTGAACACTATGGGGTAATTTAACATGGCCAATCCACCGTGACCTGCACATCCCTGAACACTATGGGGTAATTTAGCATGGCCAATCCACCCTAACCTACACATCCCTGAACACTATGGGGTAATTTAGCATGGCCAATCCACCCTAACCTACACATCCCTGAACACTATGGGGTAATTTAGCATGGCCAACCCACCCTAATCTACACATCCCTGAACACTATGGGAAATTCAGCATGGCCAATCCACCGTGACCTGCACATCTTTGTGACTTTGGGAGGAAACCGGAGCACCCAGAGGGAACCCACACAGACACGGGGAGAACGTGCAAACTCCACCCAGAGAGTTGCCCGAGGAGGAGATTTGAACCCAGGTCTCTGGCCCTTTGTGGCATCAGTGCTAACCACCTTCCGCCCTTCAAAGATCCGATTTATCGGGCTCTCCTCATCGGGCAATCCCTTACATTCCCAGGTCAAGTAGATTAGCATGGTTTTCATTCGGAAAAACAGATTGGGGGGGGGGGGGGGGGGTTGAGGGGAAGGGAACCTGATTGAGGTCTATTAAATCATGAAGGGTATAGACAAGGTGGATAGAGAGATAAGCTTTTATCCCCAGGGTGAGGGATTCAGTAACGAGAGGTCATGCTTTCAAGGTGAGAGGTGAAAGGTTTAAGGGGGATACACGCGGTAAGTGCTTCACACAGAGGGTGGTGGGCGTTTGGAACGTGTTACCAGCAGAGGTGGTCAAGGCTGGCACGGGAGATTCATTCAAAATGTTTCTGGACAGATGCATGAGTGGGTGGGAGCAGAGGGATACCGATGCTTAGGAATTGACCGACAGGTTTAGACAGTGGGTTTGGATCGGCTCAGGCTTGGAGGGCCGAAGGGCGTATTATTGGGCTGGAAATGATCTTTGATCCCTCGCAGCACTGCCTCCAAATTAGCCCGAAGTCTTACCCGGACACAAACAGCCAAAGAAATGGTCTCACAGCTTCTTGAAAGCCACGCTGCTCGAACAACCTCACCCTGGAAGTTTCAACGGGCTGTTTGCCCTCCTAACTCATGAGTGATTTGCGACCACACTAAGCAATCCGGGTCAACCGGCCCGGTTTAAAACTTAACCAAAGCCTGGCAGTTCACTGGGAGAAAGGGAGGACTGCAGATGCTGGAGGTCAGAGTTGAAGAGTGCGGTGCAGCCGGTCAGACAGCATCTCAAGGGAGCAGGAGAGTCGACATTTTCAGGCATGAGCCCTTCCTGATGAAGGACGTTTGCCCCAAACGTCATGTCTCCCGCTCCCTCGGATGCCGCCTGGGACTGGCTGTGCTGTTCCAGCGCCACCCTCTTCGACCCTAGCAGTTAACTGTCACTCATCACCAGCTGGTGCCTATCCTTCTGGCCATGCCTCGAGCAATCAGAGTCTACTCCCCAACCGATCACCGCACCTCCCCCTCCTCTCGTCCCAACGTTAATTTTCCTGTTTGGGATTTGGGGTTGGCTTCGTTCTCCATGTTAACTAAGTCCTGATCCCATTGACTCCCGACCTGACCCTCGACTTCTCTTTCACCGGCAACTGACCTGTTCCAAGGAGCTCAGCGCCTCACTCACATTCCATAGCCTTCTGGATCTGACATTGAATCCGCTAACTTTAGACACTGAACTCCGTCCTCTTCAGATTTTAAATCTTGTTTTTTTTTATTCACAAACCAGTCTTTATTTTGTTCTCCAGTTGTTTTCAGACAAGAGATGTCCCTTGTTCTGCCATTAACACTAACTCTGACCACTGTTTCGTTTCTTTACGACAACTGTCTGCCCCTGGTGCTGGGGAATCTTTAGAACTTGCCATTCCAATCCCTTCTGCTTCCACAAGATGCCTTCTCCACCCGACACTTCGATATTGTCAGGTTGGATTTGAGGTATTCTGCGTGTTTTTCCTCGAGAAACGTTGTCAGAATTATTGAGTTCCTCCAGCAATTTGGTCCTTTTCATCACATCCAAACCCAGCTGCATCACCCCACACTCCAGCTGGTGAGGAACGCCACGTCCTATTCCCACCTCAGTCCCAGTACAACTGCACACTGCCTCATGTATAAACTCGTCATCTATATTTTCAGTTCCCTCCATGACAGTTGTCCCTCCCCATCTCTGTAACCCCCTCCAACCCCTACACCCCCTCCCTATCTCTGTATCCCCCTCCAGCCCCTACACCCCCTCCTCATCTCTGTAACCCCCTCCAACCCCTATACCCCCTCCCTATCTCTGTAACCCCCTCCAACCCCTACACCCCCTCCCTATCTCTGTAATCCCCTCCAACCCCTACACCCCCCCTCCATATCTCTGTAATCCCCTCCAACCCCTACACCCCCCCTCCATATCTCTGTAATCCCCTCCAACCCCTACACCCCCCCTCCATATCTCTGTAATCCCCTCCAACCCCTACACCCCCCCTCCCTATCTCTGTAACCCCCTCCAACCCCTACACCCCCTCCCGATCTCTGTAACCCCCTCCAGCCCCTACACCCCCTCCCTATCTCTGTAACCCCCTCCAGCCCCTACACCCCCTCCCTATCTCTGTAACCCCCTCCAGCCCCTACACCCCCTCCCTATCTCTGTAACCCCCTCCAGCCCCTACACCCCCTCCCTATCTCTGTAACTCCCTCCAGCACCTACACCCCCTCCCTATCTCTGTAACCCCCTCCAGACCCTACACCCCCTCCCTATCTCTGTAACCCCCTCCAGCCCCTACACCCCCTCCCTATCACTGTAACCCCCTCCATCCCCTACACCCCCTCCCTATCTCTGTAACCGCCTCCAGCGCCTACACCCCCTCCCTATCTCTGTAACCCCCTCCAGCGCCTACACCCCCTCCCTATCTCTCTAGTCCCCTCCAACCCCCACCTCCCTCCCTATTTTGTATCCCCCTCCAGCCCCTACACCCCCTCCCTATTTCATTAACCCCCTCCAGCCCCTATACCCCCTCCCTATCTCTGTAACCCCCTCCAGCCCCTACACCCCCTCCCTATCTCTGTAATCCCACCCCAGCCCCTACACCCCCTGCCTATCTCTGTAACCCACTCCAGCCCCTACACCCCCTCCCTATCTCTGTAACCCCCTCCAACCCCTACACCCCCTATCTCTGTAACCCCCTCCAGCCCCTATACCCCCTCCCTATCTCTGTAACCGCCTCCAGCGCCTACACCCCCTCCCTATCTCTGTAACCCCCTCCAGCGCCTACACCCCCTCCCTATCTCTGTAACCCCCTCCAGCCCCTACACCCCCTCCCTATCTCTGTAACCCCCTCCAGCCCCCACACCCCCTCCCTATCTCTGTAACCCCCTCCAGCCCCTACACCCCCTCCCTATCTCTGTAACCCCCTCCAGCCCCTACACCCCCTCCCTATCTCTGTAACCCCCTCCATGCCCTACACCCCCTCCCTATCTCTGTAACCCCCTCCAGCCCCTACACCCCCTCCCTATGTCTGTAACCCCCTCCATGCCCTACACCCCCTCCCTATCTCTGTAACCCCCTCCAGCCCCTACACCCCCTCCCTATCTCTGTAACCCCCTACAATCCCCACACCCCCTCCCTATCTCTGTAACTCCCTCCAGCCCCTACACCCGTCCCTATCTCTGTAACCCCCTCCAGCCCCTACACCCCCTCCCTATCTCTGTAACCCCCTACAATCCCCACACCCCCTCCCTATCTCTGTAACTCCCTCCAGCCCCTACACCCGTCCCTATCTCTGTAACCCCCTCCAGCCCCTACACCCCCTCCCTATCTCTGTAACCCCCTCCAGCCCCTCCACCCCCTCCCTATCTCTGTAACCCCCTCCAGCCCCTACACCCCCTCCCTATCTCTGTAACCCCCCTACACCCCCTCCCTATCTCTGTAACCCCCTCCAGCCCCTACACCCGTCCCTATCTCTGTAACCTCCTCCAGCCCCTACACCCCCTCCCTATCTCTGTAACCCCCTCCAGCCCCTCCCTATCTCTGTAACCCCCTCCAGCCCCTACACCCCCTCCCTATCTCTGTAACCCCCCTCCAGCCCCTACACCCCCTCCCTGTCTCTGTAACCCCCTCCAGCCCCTACACCCCCTCCCTATCTCTGTAACCCCCTACACCCCCTCCCTATCTCTGTATCCCCCTCCAGCCCCTACAAATCCCTCCGTATCTCTGTAACCCCCTCCAGCCCCTACACCCCCTCCCTATCTCTGTATCCCCCTCCAGCCCCTACAAATCCCTCCGTATCTCTGTAAGCCCCTACACCCCCTCCCTATCTCTGTAACCCCCTCCAGACCCTACACCCCCTCCCTATCTCTGTAACCCCCTCCAGCGCCTACACCCCCTCCCTATCTCTGTAACCCCCTCCAGCCCCTACACCCCCTCCCTATCTCTGTAACCCCCTCCATACCCTACACCCCCTCCCTATCTCTGTAACCCCCTCCCTATCTCTGTAACCCCCTCCCTATCTCTGTAACCCCCTCCCTATCTCTGTAACCCCCTCCAGCCCCTAAACCCCCTCCCTATCTCTGTAACCCCCCTCCAGCCCCTACACCCCCTCCCTATCTCTGTAACCCACTCCAGCCCCTACACCCCCTCCCTATCTCTGTAACCCCCTCCAGCCCCTACACCCCCTCCCTATCTCTGTAACCCCCTCCAGCCCCTCCCTATCTCTGTAACCCCCTCCAGCCCCTACACCCCCTCCCTATCTCTGTAACCTCCTCCAGACCCTACACCCCCTCCCTATCTCTGTAACCCCCTCCAGACCCTACACCCCTCCCTATCTCTGTAACCCCCTCCAGCCCCTACACCCCCTCCCTATCTCTGTAACCCCCCTCCAGCCCCTACACCCCCTCCCTATCTCTGTAACCCCCTCCAGCCCCTACACCCCCTCCCTATCTCTGTAACCCCCTCCAGCCCCTACACCCCCTCCCTATCTCTGTAACTCCCTCCAGCCCCTACACCCCCTCCCTATCTCTGTAACTCCCTCCAGCCCCTACACCCCCTATCTCTGTAATCCCCCTCCAGCCCCTACACCCCCTCCCTATCTCTGTAACCCCCTCCAGCCCCTACACCCCCTCCCTATCTCTGTAACCCCCCTCCAGCCCCTACACCCCCTCCCTATCTCTGTAACCACTCCAGCCCCCTACACCCCCTCCCTATCTCTGTAACCCCCTCCAGCCCCTACACCCCCTCCCTATCTCTGTAACCCCCTCCAGCCCCTACACCCCCTCCCTATCTCTGTAACCCCCTCCAGCCCCTACACCCCCTCCCTATCTCTGTAACTCCCTCCATCCCCTACACCCCCTCCCTATCTCTGTAACCCCCCTCCAGCCCCATTATCCTCCCTATATCTGTAACCCCCTCCAGCCCCCACACCCCCTCCCTATCTCTGTAACCCCCTCCGGCCCCTACACCCCCTCCCTATCTCTGTAACCCCCCTCCAGCCCCTCCCTATCTCTGTAACCCCCTCCAGCCCCTACACCCCCTCCCTATCTCTGTAACCCCCTCCAGCCCCTACACCCCCTCCCTATCTCTGTAACCCCCTCCACCCCCTCCCTATCTCTGTAACCCCCTCCAGCCCCTACACCCCCTCCCTATCTCTGTAACCCCCCTCCAGCCCCTACACCTCCTCCCTATCTCTGTAACCCCCCTCCAGCCCCTACACCCCCTCCCTATCTCTGTAACCCCCTCCAGCCCCTACACCCCCTCCCTATCTCTGTAACCCCCCTACACCCCCTCCCTATCTCTGTAACCCCCTCCAGCCCCTACACCCTCTCCCTATCTCTGTAACCCCCTCCAGCCCCTCCACCCCCTCCCTATCTCTGTAACCCCCTCCAGCCCCTACACCCCCTCCCTATCTCTGTAACCCCCCTACACCCCCTCCCTATCTCTGTAACCCCCTCCAGCCCCTACACCCGTCCCTATCTCTGTAACCTCCTCCAGCCCCTATACCCCCTCCCTATCTCTGTAACTCCCTCCAGCCCCTACACCCCCTCCCTATCTCTGTAACCCCCTCCAGCCCCTCCCTATCTCTGTAACCCCCTCCAGCCCCTACACCCCCTCCCTATCTCTGTAACCCCCCTCCAGCCCCTACACCCCCTCCCTGTCTCTGTAACCCCCTCCAGCCCCTACACCCCCTCCCTATCTCTGTAACCCCCTACACCCCCTCCCTATCTCTGTATCCCCCTCCAGCCCCTACAAATCCCTCCGTATCTCTGTAACCCCCTCCAGCCCCTACACCCCCTCCCTATCTCTGTATCCCCCTCCAGCCCCTACAAATCCCTCCGTATCTCTGTAAGCCCCTACACCCCCTCCCTATCTCTGTAACCCCCTCCAGACCCTACACCCCCTCCCTATCTCTGTAACCTCCTCCAGACCCTACACCCCCTCCCTATCTCTGTAACCCCCTCCAGCGCCTACACCCCCTCCCTATCTCTGTAACCCCCTCCAGCCCCTACACCCCCTCCCTATCTCTGTAACCCCCTCCATACCCTACACCCCCTCCCTATCTCTGTAACCCCCTCCCTATCTCTGTAACCCCCTCCCTATCTCTGTAACCCCCTCCCTATCTCTGTAACCCCCTCCAGCCCCTAAACCCCCTCCCTATCTCTGTAACCCCCCTCCAGCCCCTACACCCCCTCCCTATCTCTGTAACCCCCTCCAGCCCCTACACCCCCTCCCTATCTCTGTAACCCCCTCCAGCCCCTCCCTATCTCTGTAACCCCCTCCAGCCCCTACACCCCCTCCCTATCTCTGTAACCTCCTCCAGACCCTACACCCCCTCCCTATCTCTGTAACCCCCTCCAGCCCCTACACCCCCTCCCAATCTCTGTAACCCCCTCCAGCCCCTACACCCCCTCCCTATCTCTGTAACTCCCTCCAGCCCCTACACCCCCTCCCTATCTCTGTAACTCCCTCCAGCCCCTACACCCCCTATCTCTGTAATCCCCCTCCAGCCCCTACACCCCCTCCCTATCTCTGTAACCCCCTCCAGCCCCTACACCCCCTCCCTATCTCTGTAACCCCCCTCCAGCCCCTACACCCCCTCCCTATCTCTGTAACCACTCCAGCCCCTACACCCCCTCCCTATCTCTGTAACCCCCTCCAGCCCCTACACCCCCTCCCTATCTCTGTAACCCCCTCCAGCCCCTACACCCCCTCCCTATCTCTGTAACCCCCTCCAGCCCCTACACCCCCTCCCTATCTCTGTAACCCCCTCCAGCCCCTACACCCCCTCCCTATCTCTGTAACCCCCTCCAGCCCCTACACCCCCTTCCTATCTCTGTAACTCCCTCCATCCCCTACACCCCCTCCCTATCTCTGTAACCCCCCTCCAGCCCCATTATCCTCCCTATATCTGTAACTCCCTCCATCCCCTACACCCCCTCCCTATCTCTGTAACCCCCTCCAGCCCCCACACCCCCTCCCTATCTCTGTAACCCCCTCCGGCCCCTACACCCCCTCCCTATCTCTGTAACCCCCCTCCAGCCCCTCCCTATCTCTGTAACCCCCTCCAGCCCCTACACCCCCTCCCTATCTCTGTAACCCCCTCCAGCCCCTACACCCCCTCCCTATCTCTGTAACCCCCTCCACCCCCTCCCTATCTCTGTAACCCCCTCTAGCCCCTACACCCCCTCCCTATCTCTGTAACCCCCCTCCAGCCCCTACACCTCCTCCCTATCTCTGTAACCCCCCTCCAGCCCCTACACCCCCTCCCTATCTCTGTAACCCCCTCCAAGCCCTACACCCCCTCCCTATCTCTGTAACCCCCTCCAGCCCCTACACCCCCTCCCTATCTCTGTAACCCCCTCCAGCCCCTCCCTATCTCTGTAACCCCCTCCAGCCCCTACACCCCCTCCCTATCTCTGTAACCCCCCTCCAGCCCCTACACCTCCTCCCTATCTCTGTAACCCCCCTCCAGCCCCTACACCCCCTCCCTATCTCTGTAACCCCCTCCAGCCCCTACACCCCCTCCCTATCTCTGTAACCCCCTCCAGCCCCTACACCCCCTCCCTATCTCTGTAACCCCCTCCATGCCCTACACCCCCTCCCTATCTCTGTAACCCCCTCCAGCCCCTACACCCCCTCCCTATCTCTGTAACCCCCTACAATCCCCACACCCCCTCCCTATCTCTGTAACTCCCTCCAGCCCCTACACCCGTCCCTATCTCTGTAACCCCCTCCAGCCCCTACACCCCCTCCCTATCTCTGTAACCCCCTACAATCCCCACACCCCCTCCCTATCTCTGTAACTCCCTCCAGCCCCTACACCCGTCCCTATCTCTGTAACCCCCTCCAGCCCCTACACCCCCTCCCTATCTCTGTAACCCCCTCCAGCCCCTCCACCCCCTCCCTATCTCTGTAACCCCCTCCAGCCCCTACACCCCCTCCCTATCTCTGTAACCCCCCTACACCCCCTCCCTATCTCTGTAACCCCCTCCAGCCCCTACACCCGTCCCTATCTCTGTAACCTCCTCCAGCCCCTACACCCCCTCCCTATCTCTGTAACCCCCTCCAGCCCCTCCCTATCTCTGTAACCCCCTCCAGCCCCTACACCCCCTCCCTATCTCTGTAACCCCCCTCCAGCCCCTACACCCCCTCCCTGTCTCTGTAACCCCCTCCAGCCCCTACACCCCCTCCCTATCTCTGTAACCCCCTACACCCCCCTCCCTATCTCTGTATCCCCCTCCAGCCCCTACAAATCCCTCCGTATCTCTGTAACCCCCTCCAGCCCCTACACCCCCTCCCTATCTCTGTATCCCCCTCCAGCCCCTACAAATCCCTCCGTATCTCTGTAAGCCCCTACACCCCCTCCCTATCTCTGTAACCCCCTCCAGACCCTACACCCCCTCCCTATCTCTGTAACCCCCTCCAGCGCCTACACCCCCTCCCTATCTCTGTAACCCCCTCCAGCCCCTACACCCCCTCCCTATCTCTGTAACCCCCTCCATACCCTACACCCCCTCCCTATCTCTGTAACCCCCTCCCTATCTCTGTAACCCCCTCCCTATCTCTGTAACCCCCTCCCTATCTCTGTAACCCCCTCCAGCCCCTAAACCCCCTCCCTATCTCTGTAACCCCCCTCCAGCCCCTACACCCCCTCCCTATCTCTGTAACCCACTCCAGCCCCTACACCCCCTCCCTATCTCTGTAACCCCCTCCAGCCCCTACACCCCCTCCCTATCTCTGTAACCCCCTCCAGCCCCTCCCTATCTCTGTAACCCCCTCCAGCCCCTACACCCCCTCCCTATCTCTGTAACCTCCTCCAGACCCTACACCCCCTCCCTATCTCTGTAACCCCCTCCAGACCCTACACCCCTCCCTATCTCTGTAACCCCCTCCAGCCCCTACACCCCCTCCCTATCTCTGTAACCCCCCTCCAGCCCCTACACCCCCTCCCTATCTCTGTAACCCCCTCCAGCCCCTACACCCCCTCCCTATCTCTGTAACCCCCTCCAGCCCCTACACCCCCTCCCTATCTCTGTAACTCCCTCCAGCCCCTACACCCCCTCCCTATCTCTGTAACTCCCTCCAGCCCCTACACCCCCTATCTCTGTAATCCCCCTCCAGCCCCTACACCCCCTCCCTATCTCTGTAACCCCCTCCAGCCCCTACACCCCCCTCCCTATCTCTGTAACCCCCCTCCAGCCCCTACACCCCCTCCCTATCTCTGTAACCACTCCAGCCCCCTACACCCCCTCCCTATCTCTGTAACCCCCTCCAGCCCCTACACCCCCTCCCTATCTCTGTAACCCCCTCCAGCCCCTACACCCCCTCCCTATCTCTGTAACCCCCTCCAGCCCCTACACCCCCTCCCTATCTCTGTAACTCCCTCCATCCCCTACACCCCCTCCCTATCTCTGTAACCCCCCTCCAGCCCCATTATCCTCCCTATATCTGTAACCCCCTCCAGCCCCCACACCCCTCCCTATCTCTGTAACTCCCTCCATCCCCTACACCCCCTCCCTATCTCTGTAACCCCCCCTCCAGCCCCATTATCCTCCCCTATATCTGTAACCCCCTCCAGCCCCCACACCCCCTCCCTATCTCTGTAACCCCCTCCGGCCCCTACACCCCCTCCCTATCTCTGTAACCCCCCTCCAGCCCCTCCCTATCTCTGTAACCCCCTCCAGCCCCTACACCCCCCTCCCTATCTCTGTAACCCCCTCCAGCCCCTAACACCCCCTCCCTATCTCTGTAACCCCCTCCACCCCCTCCCTATCTCTGTAACCCCCCTCCAGCCCCTACACCCCCTCCCTATCTCTGTAACCCCCCTCCAGCCCCTACACCTCCTCCCTATCTCTGTAACCCCCCTCCAGCCCCTACACCCCCTCCCTATCTCTGTAACCCCCTCCAGCCCCTACACCCCCTCCCTATCTCTGTAACCCCCCTACACCCCCTCCCTATCTCTGTAACCCCCTCCAGCCCCTACACCCTCTCCCTATCTCTGTAACCCCCTCCAGCCCCTCCACCCCCTCCCTATCTCTGTAACCCCCTCCAGCCCCTACACCCCCTCCCTATCTCTGTAACCCCCCCTACACCCCCTCCCTATCTCTGTAACCCCCTCCAGCCCCTACACCCGTCCCTATCTCTGTAACCTCCTCCAGCCCCTATACCCCCTCCCTATCTCTGTAACCTCCCTCCAGCCCCTACACCCCCCTCCCTATCTCTGTAACCCCCTCCAGCCCCTCCCTATCTCTGTAACCCCCTCCAGCCCCTACACCCCCTCCCTATCTCTGTAACCCCCCTCCAGCCCCTACACCCCCTCCCTGTCTCTGTAACCCCCTCCAGCCCCTACACCCCCTCCCTATCTCTGTAACCCCCTACACCCCCTCCCTATCTCTGTATCCCCCTCCAGCCCCTACAAATCCCTCCGTATCTCTGTAACCCCCTCCAGCCCCTACACCCCCCTCCCTATCTCTGTATCCCCCTCCAGCCCCTACAAATCCCTCCGTATCTCTGTAAGCCCCTACACCCCCCTCCCTATCTCTGTAACCCCCTCCAGACCCTACACCCCCCTCCCTATCTCTGTAACCTCCTCCAGACCCTACACCCCCTCCCTATCTCTGTAACCCCCTCCAGCGCCTACACCCCCTCCCTATCTCTGTAACCCCCCTCCAGCCCCTACACCCCCTCCCTATCTCTGTAACCCCCTCCATACCCTACACCCCCTCCCTATCTCTGTAACCCCCTCCCTATCTCTGTAACCCCCTCCCTATCTCTGTAACCCCCTCCCTATCTCTGTAACCCCCTCCAGCCCCTAAACCCCCTCCCTATCTCTGTAACCCCCCTCCAGCCCCTACACCCCCTCCCTATCTCTGTAACCCCCTCCAGCCCCTACACCCCCTCCCTATCTCTGTAACCCCCTCCAGCCCCTCCCTATCTCTGTAACCCCCTCCAGCCCCTACACCCCCTCCCTATCTCTGTAACCTCCTCCAGACCCTACACCCCCTCCCTATCTCTGTAACCCCCTCCAGCCCCTACACCCCCTCCCAATCTCTGTAACCCCCTCCAGCCCCTACACCCCCTCCCTATCTCTGTAACTCCCTCCAGCCCCTACACCCCCTCCCTATCTCTGTAACTCCCTCCAGCCCCTACACCCCCTATCTCTGTAATCCCCCTCCAGCCCCTACACCCCCTCCCTATCTCTGTAACCCCCTCCAGCCCCTACACCCCCTCCCTATCTCTGTAACCCCCCTCCAGCCCCTACACCCCCTCCCTATCTCTGTAACCACTCCAGCCCCTACACCCCCCTCCCTATCTCTGTAACCCCCTCCAGCCCCTACACCCCCTCCCTATCTCTGTAACCCCCTCCAGCCCCTACACCCCCTCCCTATCTCTGTAACCCCCTCCAGCCCCTACACCCCCTCCCTATCTCTGTAACCCCCTCCAGCCCCTACACCCCCTCCCTATCTCTGTAACCCCCTCCAGCCCCTACACCCCCTTCCTATCTCTGTAACTCCCTCCATCCCCTACACCCCCTCCCTATCTCTGTAACCCCCCTCCAGCCCCATTATCCTCCCTATATCTGTAACTCCCTCCATCCCCTACACCCCCTCCCTATCTCTGTAACCCCCTCCAGCCCCCACACCCCCTCCCTATCTCTGTAACCCCCTCCGGCCCCTACACCCCCTCCCTATCTCTGTAACCCCCCTCCAGCCCCTCCCTATCTCTGTAACCCCCTCCAGCCCCTACACCCCCCTCCCTATCTCTGTAACCCCCTCCAGCCCCTACACCCCCTCCCTATCTCTGTAACCCCCTCCACCCCCTCCCTATCTCTGTAACCCCCTCTAGCCCCTACACCCCCTCCCTATCTCTGTAACCCCCCTCCAGCCCCTACACCTCCTCCCTATCTCTGTAACCCCCCTCCAGCCCCTACACCCCCTCCCTATCTCTGTAACCCCCTCCAAGCCCTACACCCCCTCCCTATCTCTGTAACCCCCTCCAGCCCCTACACCCCCTCCCTATCTCTGTAACCCCCTCCAGCCCCTCCCTATCTCTGTAACCCCCTCCAGCCCCCTACACCCCCCTCCCTATCTCTGTAACCCCCCTCCAGCCCCTACACCTCCTCCCTATCTCTGTAACCCCCCTCCAGCCCCTACACCCCCTCCCTATCTCTGTAACCCCCTCCAGCCCCTACACCCCCTCCCTATCTCTGTAACCCCCTCCAGCCCCTACACCCCCTCCCCTATCTCTGTAACCCCCCTCCAGCCCCTCCACCCCCTCCCTATCTCTGTAACCCCCTCCAGCCCCTACACCCCCTCCCTATCTCTGTAACCCCCCCTACACCCCCCTCCCTATCTCTGTAACCCCCTCCAGCCCCTACACCCCCTCCCTATCTCTGTAACC
>NW_027311321.1:15000-30623 GCF_047496795.1 Chiloscyllium punctatum | reverse complement strand
GAACCTGGTGCTAAATAATTCGTAGACGACCTGATTCTGGCTCAGGGTTTCGTAAGTAGCAGAGCAGCTACCTCGCTGCGATCTATTGAAAGTCATCCCTCGAGCCAACCTTTTGTCGGTAACCGGTGCACGAGAATTCACTCCCACGCACGTTCGTACGCACCCGTCCGTTACCTCGGCTTTTGCCCGGGCCCCGCATCGAACCCGACGCCCTGCCGACCGTTTCACGCCCACAGGCGCACCACCTCTCCCCGGGGTGTTCGTGCGTGCGCCTGCCCGGGGGTGGCGGCAACGGCAGTCAGGCCACGGTCGAAGCGGGACGTGCTGAGTCGAGGGCGGCGGCTCTGCGTGTGCGTGGGGGGGGTGGAGAGGTCGGTGAGTTGGTCGGTCGGTGTTCCTCCTACGCTCTTCTTGCCCCACCACCTCGGCATGCCGGCGCCTGGCGGTTGTCCGTGCTGCTCCCTGGCCAGGAGCAGTCACGCGATGCCGTCAGACCGGTGTGCCCGGGTGTGGTGGGCAGGGGGAGTTGGTCGGTCGGTGTTCCTCCTACGCTCTTCTTGCCCCACCACCTCGGCATGCCGGCGCCTGGCGGTCATCCGTGCTGCTCCCCTGGCCAGGAGCAGTCACGCGATGCCGTCAGACCGGTGTGCCCGGGTGTGGTGGGCAGGGGAGTTGGTCGGTCGGTGTTCCTCCTACGCTCTTCTTGCCGCACCACCTCGGCATGCCGGCGCCTGGCGGTCATCCGTGCTGCTCCCTGGCCAGGAGCAGTGACGTGATGCCGTCAGACCGGTGTGGCGGGTGTGGGTCGTGTCCACCCACTGGCCATGGGTGCACGGCAAGCGGCAGGGGACTTTTTTTTTTTTTCCTTCTCACCTCCTCTTCACTTTTCTAGGAGGTCAGTTACTGAGTTACCAGCGACACTTAGAATTTTTTTCGGGTCGGTACAAATCAGTAACCACTGACACTTAGAATATTTCGAGTTGGTATAAATCAGTAACCACTGACACTTAGAATTTTTTCGAGTTGGTATAAATCAGTAACCACTGACACTTAGAATATTTTCGGGTTGGTATAAATCAGTAACCACCGACACTTAGAATATTTTCGGGTTGGTACAAATCAGTAACCACTGACACTTAGAATATTTTCGAGTTGGTATAAATCAGTAACCACTGACACTTAGAATTTTTTCGAGTTGGTATAAATCAGTAACCACTGACACTTAGAATATTTTCGGGTTGGTATAAATCAGTAACCACCGACACTTAGAATATTTTCGGGTTGGTATAAATCAGTAACCACTGACACTTAGAATTTTTTCGGGTCGGTACAAATCAGTAACCACTGACACTTAGAATATTTTCGGGGTTGGTATAAATCAGTAACCACCGACACTTAGAATATTTTCGAGTTGGTATAAATCAGTAACCACTGACACTTAGAATTTTTTCGAGTTGGTATAAATCAGTAACCACTGACACTTAGAATATTTTCGGGTTGGTATAAATCAGTAACCACCGACACTTAGAATATTTTCGAGTTGGTATAAATCAGTAACCACTGACACTTAGAATTTTTTCGAGTTGGTATAAATCAGTAACCACTGACACTTAGAATATTTTCGACTTGGTATAAATCAGTAACCACTGACACTTAGAATATTTTCGGGTTGGTATAAATCAGTAACCACCGACACTTAGAATATTTTCGAGTTGGTATAAATCAGTAACCACTGACACTTAGAATATTTTCGGGTTGGTATAAATCAGTAACCACCGACACTTAGAATATTTTCGGGTTGGTACAAATCAGTAACCACTGACACTTAGAATATTTTCGAGTTGGTATAAATCAGTAACCACTGACACTTAGAATTTTTTCGAGTTGGTATAAATCAGTAACCACTGACACTTAGAATATTTTCGGGTTGGTATAAATCAGTAACCACCGACACTTAGAATATTTTCGGGTTGGTATAAATCAGTAACCACTGACACTTAGAATTTTTTCGGGTCGGTACAAATCAGTAACCACTGACACTTAGAATATTTTCGGGTTGGTATAAATCAGTAACCACCGACACTTAGAATATTTTCGAGTTGGTATAAATCAGTAACCACTGACACTTAGAATTTTTTCGAGTTGGTATAAATCAGTAACCACTGACACTTAGAATATTTTCGGGTTGGTATAAATCAGTAACCACCGACACTTAGAATATTTTCGAGTTGGTATAAATCAGTAACCACTGACACTTAGAATTTTTTCGAGTTGGTATAAATCAGTAACCACTGACACTTAGAATATTTTCGGGTTGGTATAAATCAGTAACCACCGACACTTAGAATATTTTCGAGTTGGTATAAATCAGTAACCACCGACACTTAGAATTTTTTCGAGTTGGTATAAATCAGTAACCACTGACACTTAGAATTTTTTCGGGTTGGTATAAATCAGTAACCACCGACACTTAGAATATTTTCGAGTTGGTATAAATCAGTAACCACTGACACTTAGAATTTTTTCGGGTCGGTATAAATCAGTAACCACTGACACTTAGAATTTTTCGAGTTGGTATAAATCAGTAACCACTGACACTTAGAATATTTTCGGGTTGGTATAAATCAGTAACCACTGACACTTAGAATTTTTTCGACTTGGTATAAATCAGTAACCACTGACACTTAGAATTTTTTCGGGTTGGTATAAATCAGTAACCACTGACACTTAGAATATTTTCGGGTCGGTACAAATCAGTAACCACTGACACTTAGAATATTTTCGGGTTGGTATAAATCAGTAACCACTGACACTTAGAATTTTTTCGAGTTGGTATAAATCAGTAACCACTGACACTTAGAATTTTTTCGGGTTGGTATAAATCAGTAACCACCGACACTTAGAATATTTTCGGGTTGGTATAAATCAGTAACCACCGACACTTAGAATTTTTTCGGCTCAGTAGAAATCAGTAACCAAGCGCATTTTTGAATTGGTTACTGATTTCTCCGTTCGAGTTGCGGCTGCGGTTGGCTTCAAATAGTGGTGGGGGCTTAATTATCGCCGAGGGGAGCATGTCCCGGTGGTGTGGCCGAGGATGGAGTGCCTTTTGAAGGGGGTGTTTCTGAATTTGGACCCTTTTTGAGTTGCATGGCCGGATGGGTGTGGTTTTGAAGGGTGTGTCTGTCTGGAGTGGCACCGGCGTTGGTGTGAGGCTGAGGGTGGGCGTTCGGTTCCTGGTTAGGGATAGGGAAAGGGTGAGACTTAGCTTTAGTGCTCGTGCCCCCGATTTTGGTAATGTTTGACGTCAATTTTCCAAGGAGGCGAATGCAAGGCTTCAGAGGGACTTTGAGTGTTCGGGGGCGGGGTAGCTCAGCCGGATTTGCCCCGGCGGTTCTGCGGACGGTGTTGACTTCGAGGGCGGACCGGCCCCCGTGTTCAGTCCGAATATCGTGCATTGTTAACGGCGGGAAGTGTTCCAAAAGGGAATGGGATTGAATGTGACTGCTGAAGCCGACTTTGAGACCTGTAACGCGGGTAGCTCAGCCGGATTTGACCCGGCGGTTCTGGCGACGGTCTCGCCTTCGAGGGGGGAGCGCCCGCGTGTTCAGGCCGAATTTTGTGCATTTCCATCGGCGGGAAGAGGTCCAAACGGGAATGGGATTGAATGTGACTGCTGAAGCCGACATTGAGACCTCTAACGCGGGTAGCTCGGCAGGATTTGACCCGGCGGTTCTGCCGAAGGTCTCACCTTCGAGGGGGGAGCGTCCCGCGTGTTTCAGGCCGAATATCGTGCATTGTTAACGGCGGGAAGTGTTCCAAAAGGGAATGGGATTGAATGTGACTGCTGAAGCCGACATTGAGACCTCTAACGCGGGTAGCTCGGCCGGATTTGACCCGGCGGTTCTGGCGACGGTCTCGCCTTCGAGGGGGGAGCGTCCCGCGTGTTCAGGCCGAATTTTGTGCATTTCCATCGGCGGGAAGAGGTCCAAACGGGAATGGGATTGAATGTGACTGCTGAAGCCGACATTGAGACCTCTAACGCGGGTAGCTCGGCCGGATTTGACCCGGCGGTTCTGCCGAAGGTCTCACCTTCGAGGGGGGAGCCTCCCGCGTGTTCAGGCCGAATTTTGTGCATTTCCATCGGCGGGAAGAGGTCCAAACGGGAATGGGATTGAATGTGACTGCTGAAGCCGACATTGAGACCTCTAACGCGGGTAGCTCGGCCGGATTTGACCCGGCGGTTCTGCCGAAGGTCTCACCTTCGAGGGGGGAGCGCCCACCGTGTACAGGCCGATTTTCATGCATTTCCAACCGTGGGAAGGGGTCCGAAAGGGGATGGGGGTGAACGTGACTGCTCAACCCGACTTTGAGACCTGTAACGCGGGTAGCTCAGCCGGATTTGACCCGGCGGTTCTGGCGACGGTCTCGCCTTCGAGGGGGGAGCGTCCCGCGTGTTCAGGCCGAATTTTGTGCATTTCCATCGGCGGGAAGAGGTCCAAACGGGAATGGGATTGAATGTGACTGCTGAAGCCGACATTGAGACCTCTAACGCGGGTAGCTCGGCAGGATTTGACCCGGCGGTTCTGCCGAAGGTCTCACCTTCGAGGGGGGAGCGCCCACCGTGTACAGGCCGATTTTCATGCATTTCCAACCGTGGGAAGGGGGCCGAAAGGGGATGGGGGTGAATGTGACTGCTCAACCCGACTTTGAGGCATCTAACCCGGGTAGCTCAGCCGGGTTTGACCCGGCGGTTCTGCCGACGGCCTCGCCTTCGAGGGGGGAGCGTCCCCCGTGTACAGGCCGATTTTCATGCATTTCGAACCGTGGGAAGTGGCCCAAAAGGGGATGGGAGTGAATGTGACTGCTCAACCCGACTTTGGCGCTTCCGAGCCGGGTAGCTCAGCCGGGTTTGACCCGGCGGTTCTGCCGACGGTCTCGTCTTCGAGGCGGGTGCCTCCCCCGTGTACAGGCCGATTTTCATGCATTTCGTACCGTGGGAAGTGGTCCAAAAGGGAATGGGGGTGGACGTGACTGCTCATACCGACATCGAGACTTGTAAGCCGTGTAGCTCGGCCGGGTTTGATCCGGCGGGTCTGCCGACGGTCTCGTCTTCGAGAGGGGGGCCTCCCCCGTGTACAGGCCGATTTTCGTGCATTTCCAACGGTGGGAAGAGGTTCAAAAGGGGATGGGGGTGAATGTGACTGCTCAACCCGACTCTGAGGCTTCTAACCCGGGTAGCCCGGCCGGGTTTGACCCGGCGGTTCTGCCGTCGGTCTCGCCTTCGAGGGCGGAGCCTCCCCCGTGTACAGGCCGATTTTCGTGCATTTCAAACCGTGGGAAGCGGTCCAAAAGGGGATGGGAGTGAATGTGACTGCTCATACCGACCTTGGCGCTTCCGACCCGGGTAGCTCAGCCGGGTTTGACCCGGCGGTTCTGCCGACGGTCTCGTCTTCGAGGCGGGTGCCTCCCCCGTGTACAGGCCGATTTTCATGCATTTCGTACCGTGGGAAGTGGTCCAAAAGGGAATGGGGGTGAATGTGACTGCTCAACCCGACTCTGAGGCTTCTAACCCGGGTAGCTCGGCCGGGTTTGACCCGGCGGTTCTGCCGTCGGTCTCGCCTTCGAGAGGGGCGCCTCCCCCGTGTACAGGCCGATTTTCGTGCATTTCCAACGGTGGGAAGAGGTTCAAAAGGGGATGGGGGTGAATGTGACTGCTCAACCCGACTCTGAGGCTTCTAACCCGGGTAGCCCGGCCGGGTTTGACCCGGCGGTTCTGCCGTCGGTCTCGCCTTCGAGGGCGGAGCCTCCCCCGTGTACAGGCCGATTTTCGTGCATTTCAAACCGTGGGAAGCGGTCCAAAAGGGGATGGGAGTGAATGTGACTGCTCATACCGACCTTGGCGCTTCCGACCCGGGTAGCTCAGCCGGGTTTGACCCGGCGGTTCTGCCGACGGTCTCGCCTTCGAGGGGGGAGCGTCCCCCGTGTTCAGGCCGAATTTTGTGCATTTCGAACCGTGGGAAGTTGCCCAAAAGTCGATGGGAGTGAATGTGACTGCTCAACCCGACTTTGGCGCTTCCGAGCCGGGTAGCTCAGCCGGGTTTGACCCGGCGGTTCTGCCGACGGTCTCGTCTTCGAGGCGGGTGCCTCCCCCGTGTACAGGCCGATTTTCATGCATTTCGTACCGTGGGAAGTGGTCCAAAAGGGAATAGGGGTGGACGTGACTGCTCATACCGACATTGAGACTTGTAAGCCGTGTAGCTCGGCCGGGTTTGATCCGGCGGGTCTGCCGACGGTCTCGTCTTCGAGGCGGGTGCCTCCCCCGTGTACAGGCCGATTTTCGTGCATTTCGAACCGTGGGAAGTGGTCCAAAAGGGGATGGGGGTGGACGTGACTGCTCAACCCGACTTTGAGGCTTCTAACCCGGGTAGCTCGGCCGGGTTTGACCCGTCGATTCTGCCGATGGTCTCGTTTTGGAGGGGGGAGCCTCCCCCGTGTTCAGTCCGATTTTCGTGCATTTCGAACCGTGGGAAGTGGCCCAAAAGGGGATGGGAGTGAATGTGACTGCTCATACCGACTTTGGCGCTTCCGAGCCTGGTAGCTCAGCCGGGTTTGATCCGGCGGTTCTGCCGACGGTCTCGTCTTCGAGGCGGCTCCCTCCCCCGTGTACAGGCCGATTTTCATGCATTTGCAACGGTGGGAAGTTGCCCAAAAGGGGATGGGAGTGAATGTGACTGCTCAACCCGACTTTGGCGCTTCCGAGCCTGGTAGCTCAGCCGGGTTTGAACCGGCGGTTCTGCCGACGGTCTCGTCTTCGAGGCGGCTCCCTCCCCCGTGTACAGGCCGATTTTCGTGCATTTCGAACCGTGGGAAGTGGTCCAAAAGGGAATGGGGGTGGACGTGACTGCTCAACCCGACTCTGAGGCTTCTAACCCGGGTAGCTCGGCCGGGTTTGATCCGGCGGTTCTGCCGACGGTCTCGTCTTCGAGGCCGGTGCCTCCCCCGTGTACAGGCCGATTTTCGTGCATTTCCAACGGTGGGAAGTGGTCCAAAAGGGAATGGGGGTGGACGTGTCTGCTCATACCGACTTTGAGACTTGTAAGCCGGGTAGCTCAGCCGGGTTTGTTCCGGCGGTTCTGCCGACGGTCTCGTCATCGAGGGGGGAGCCTCCCCCGTGTCCAGGCCGATTTTCATGCATTTCCAACCGTGGGAAGTGGTCCAAAAGGGAATGGGGGTGAATGTGACTGCTCATACCGACTTTGAGACTTTTAAGCCGGGTAGCTCAGCCGGGTTTGACCCGGCGGTTCTGCCGACGGTCTCGCCTTCGAGGGGGGAGCGTCCCCCGTGTTCAGGCCGAATTTTGTGCATTTCGAACCGTGGGAAGTTGCCCAAAAGTCGATGGGAGTGAATGTGACTGCTCAACCCGACTTTGAGACTTGTAAGCCGGGTAGCTCAGCCGGGTTTGACCCGGCGGTTCTGCCGACGGTCTCGTCTTCGAGGCGGGTGCCTCCCCCGTGTACAGGCCGATTTTCATGCATTTCGTACCGTGGGAAGCGGTCCAAAAGGGGATGGGAGTGAACGTGACTGCTCATACCGACTTTGGCGCTTCCGAGCCGGGTAGCTCAGCCGGGTTTGACCCGGCGGGTCTGCCGACGGTCTCGCCTTCGAGGGGGGAGCGTCCCCCGTGTTCAGGCCGAATCTTGTGCATTTCGAACCGTGGGAAGTTGCCCAAAAGTCGATGGGAGTGAATGTGACTGCTCAACCCGACTTTGAGACTTGTAAGCCGGGTAGCTCAGCCGGGTTTGACCCGGCGGTTCTGCCGACGGTCTCGTCTTCGAGGCCGGTGCCTCCCCCGTGTACAGGCCGATTTTCGTGCATTTCCAACGGTGGGAAGTGGTCCAAAAGGGAATGGGGGTGGACGTGTCTGCTCATACCGACTTTGAGACTTGTAAGCCGGGTAGCTCAGCCGGGTTTGTTCCGGCGGTTCTGCCGACGGTCTCGTCATCGAGGGGGGAGCCTCCCCCGTGTCCAGGCCGATTTTCATGCATTTCCAACCGTGGGAAGTGGTCCAAAAGGGAATGGGGGTGAATGTGACTGCTCATACCGACTTTGAGACTTTTAAGCCGGGTAGCTCGGCCGGGTTTGACCCGGCGGTTCTGCCGACGGTCTCGTCTTCGAGGCGGGTGCCTCCCCCGTGTACAGGCCGATTTTCGTGCATTTCGAACCGTGGGAAGTGGTCTAAAAGTCGATGGGAGTGAACGTGACTGCTCAACCCGACTTTGAGACTTGTAAGCCGGGTAGCTCAGCCAGGTTTGACCCGGCGGTTCTGCCGACGGTCTCGCCTTCGAGGGCGGACCCTCCCCCGTGTACAGGCCGGTTTTCGTGCATTTCGAACCGTGGGAAGTGATCCAAAAGGGAATGGGGGTGAACGTGACTGCCCAACCCGGCTTTGAGACTTGTAAGCCGGGTAGCTCAGCCGGGTTGGACCCGGCGGTTCTGCCGACGGTCTCGACTTCGAGGCGGGTGCCTCCCCCGTGTACAGGCCGATTTTCATGCATTTGCAACGGTGGGAAGTTGCCCAAAAGTCGATGGGAGTGAATGTGACTGCTCAACCCGACTTCGAGACTTGTAAGCCGGGTAGCTCAGCCGGGTTTGACCCGGCGGTTCTGCCGACGGTCTCGCCTTCGAGGGGGGAGCCTCCCCCGTGTACAGGCCGATTTTCGTGCATTTCCAACGGTGGGAACAGGTTCAAAAGGGGATGGGAGTGATTGTGACTGCTCAACCCGACTCTAGGGCTTCTAACCCGGGTAGCCCGGCCGGGTTTGACCCGGCGGTTCTGCCGACGGTCTCGTCTTCGAGGCGGGTGCCTCCCCCGTATACAGGCCGATTTTCATGCATTTCGAACCGTGGGAAGTGGTCCAAAAGGGAATGGGGGTGGACGTGTCTGCTCATACCGACTTTGAGACTTGTAAGCCGGGTAGCTCAGCCGGGTTTGATCCGGCGGTTCTGCCGACGGTCTCGCCTTCGAGGGGGGAGCCTCCCCCGTGTTCAGTCCGATTTCCATGCATTTCCAACCGTGGGAAGTTGCCCAAAAGGGGATGGGAGTGAATGTGACTGCTCAACCCGACTTTGGCGCTTCCGAGCCGGGTAGCTCAGCCGGGTTTGACCCGGCGGTTCTGCCGACGGTCTCGTCTTCGAGGCGGGTGCCTCCCCCGTATACAGGCCGATTTTCATGCATTTCGAACCGTGGGAAGTGGTCCAAAAGGGAATGGGGGTGGACGTGTCTGCTCATACCGACTTTGAGACTTGTAAGCCGGGTAGCTCAGCCGGGTTTGATCCGGCGGTTCTGCCGACGGTCTCGCCTTCGAGGGGGGAGCCTCCCCCGTGTTCAGTCCGATTTCCATGCATTTCCAACCGTGGGAAGTTGCCCAAAAGGGGATGGGAGTGAATGTGACTGCTCAACCCGACTTTGGCGCTTCCGAGCCGGGTAGCTCAGCCGGGTTTGACCCGGCGGTTCTGCCGACGGTCTCGTCTTCGAGGCGGGTGCCTCCCCCGTGTACAGGCCGATTTTCATGCATTTGGAACCGTGGGAAGTGGTCCAAAAGGGAATGGGGGTGGACGTGACTGCTCATACCGACTTTGAGACTTGTAAGCCGGGTAGCTCAGCCGGGTTTGACCCGGCGGTTCTGCCGACGGTCTCGCCTTCGAGGGGGGAGCCTCCCCCGTGTTCAGTCCGATTTTCGTGCATTTCCCACGGTGGGAAATGGTATCTTTCATTACGGGGACAAGGGTCTGAAGCGGTGAAGTCAGTAACCGGCATAGTTAAGGAAAGGGTTCGAATTTTCTCAACAGTACGAAAAAAGTGAGCAGGGAAGCTAGAGAAGGTGTCAGTGAGTCCCAAACGAGTGAACCGCAAAACTTAGGGAAATGCCCGAAAGCGTTTTAAAGGGTGAAATCGGGAACGAGGAAATGATCGGAAAGTGCCTGAAAGTGCTAAATGAGTAAACAGAAAAACGAAGAAAAATGTTTGAAAAGAAGAAGTGAGTAACCAGGAAAACTTAGAAAAATGTTCAAAACGAAGAAATCAGTAACCAGGAAAACTTAGAAAAATGATCAAAAAGAAGAAATGAGTAACCAGGAAAACTTAGAAAAATGTTTAAAAAGAAGAAATCAGTAACCAGGAAAACTTAGGAAAATGTTTAAAAAGAAGAAATCAGTAACCAGAAAAACTGCGAAAAATGTTTAAAAAGAAGAAATGAGTAACCAGAAAAACTTAGAAAAATGTTTAAAAAGAAGAAATCAGTAACCAGGAAAACTTAGAAAAATGTTTAAAAAGAAGAAATCAGTAACCAGGAAAACTTAGAAAAATGTTATAAAAGAAGAAGTGAGTAACCAGAAAAACTTAGAAAAATGTTTAAAAAGAAGAAATCAGTAACCAGAAAAACTGCGAAAAATGTTTAAAAAGAAGAAATCAGTAACCAGACAAACTGCGAAAAATGTTTAAAAAGAAGAAATCAGTAACCAGGAAAACTTAGAAAAATGTTTAAAAAGAAGAAGTGAGTAACCAGAAAAACTTAGAAAAATGTTTAAAAAGAAGAAATCAGTAACCAGAAAAACTTAGAAAAATGTTTAAAAAGAAGAAATCAGTAACCAGAAAAACTGCGAAAAATGTTTAAAAAGAAGAAATCAGTAACCAGAAAAACTTAGAAAAATGTTTAAAAAGAAGAAGTGAGTAACCAGAAAAACTTAGAAAAATGTTTAAAAAGAAGAAATCAGTAACCAGAAAAACGGCGAAAAATGTTTAAAAAGAAGAAATCAGTAACCAGACAAACTGCGAAAAATGTTTAAAAAGAAGAAATCAGTAACCAGAAAAACTTAGAAAAATGTTTAAAAAGAAGAAATCAGTAACCAGAAAAACTTAGAAAAATGTTTCAAAAGAAGAAGTGAGTAACCAGAAAAACTTAGAAAAATGTTTAAAAAGAAGAAGTGAGTAACCAGAAAAACTTAGAAAAATGTTTAAAAAGAAGAAATCAGTAACCAGAAAAACTTAGAAAAATGTTTAAAAAGAAGAAATCAGTAACCAGAAAAACTGCGAAAAATGTTTAAAAAGAAGAAATCAGTAACCAGACAAACTGCGAAAAATGTTTAAAAAGAAGAAATCAGTAACCAGGAAAACTTAGAAAAATGTTTAAAAAGAAGAAGTCAGTAACCAGAAAAACTTAGAAAAATGTTTAAAAAGAAGAAATCAGTAACCAGAAAAACTTAGAAAAATGTTTAAAAAGAAGAAATCAGTAACCAGAAAAACTGCGAAAAATGTTTAAAAAGAAGAAATCAGTAACCAGAAAAACTTAGAAAAATGTTTAAAAAGAAGAAGTGAGTAACCAGAAAAACTTAGAAAAATGTTTAAAAAGAAGAAATCAGTAACCAGAAAAACGGCGAAAAATGTTTAAAAAGAAGAAATCAGTAACCAGACAAACTGCGAAAAATGTTTAAAAAGAAGAAATCAGTAACCAGAAAAACTTAGAAAAATGTTTCAAAAGAAGAAGTGAGTAACCAGAAAAACTTAGAAAAATGTTTAAAAAGAAGAAGTGAGTAACCAGAAAAACTTAGAAAAATGTTTAAAAAGAAGAAATCAGTAACCAGAAAAACTTAGAAAAATGTTTAAAAAGAAGAAATCAGTAACCAGAAAAACTGCGAAAAATGTTTAAAAAGAAGAAATCAGTAACCAGACAAACTGCGAAAAATGTTTAAAAAGAAGAAATCAGTAACCAGGAAAACTTAGAAAAATGTTTAAAAAGAAGAAGTGAGTAACCAGAAAAACTTAGAAAAATGTTTAAAAAGAAGAAATCAGTAACCAGAAAAACTTAGAAAAATGTTTAAAAAGAAGAAATCAGTAACCAGAAAAACTGCGAAAAATGTTTAAAAAGAAGAAATCAGTAACCAGAAAAACTTAGAAAAATGTTTAAAAAGAAGAAGTGAGTAACCAGAAAAACTTAGAAAAATGTTTAAAAAGAAGAAATCAGTAACCAGAAAAACGGCGAAAAATGTTTAAAAAGAAGAAATCAGTAACCAGACAAACTGCGAAAAATGTTTAAAAAGAAGAAATCAGTAACCAGAAAAACTTAGAAAAATGTTTCAAAAGAAGAAGTGAGTAACCAGAAAAACTTAGAAAAATGTTTAAAAAGAAGAAGTGAGTAACCAGAAAAACTTAGAAAAATGTTTAAAAAGAAGAAATCAGTAACCAGAAAAACTTAGAAAAATGTTTAAAAAGAAGAAATCAGTAACCAGAAAAACTTAGAAAAATGTTTAAAAAGAAGAAATCAGTAACCAGAAAAACTGCGAAAAATGTTTAAAAAGAAGAAATCAGTAACCAGACAAACTGCGAAAAATGTTTAAAAAGAAGAAATCAGTAACCAGGAAAACTTAGAAAAATGTTTAAAAAGAAGAAGTGAGTAACCAGAAAAACTTAGAAAAATGTTTAAAAAGAAGAAATCAGTAACCAGAAAAACTTAGAAAAATGTTTAAAAAGAAGAAATCAGTAACCAGAAAAACTGCGAAAAATGTTTAAAAAGAAGAAATCAGTAACCAGGAAAACTTAGAAAAATGTTTAAAAAGAAGAAGTGAGTAACCAGAAAAACTTAGAAAAATGTTTAAAAAGAAGAAATCAGTAACCAGAAAAACTTAGAAAAATGTTTAAAAAGAAGAAATCAGTAACCAGAAAAACTGCGAAAAATGTTTAAAAAGAAGAAATCAGTAACCAGAAAAACTTAGAAAAATGTTTAAAAAGAAGAAGTGAGTAACCAGAAAAACTTAGAAAAATGTTTAAAAAGAAGAAATCAGTAACCAGAAAAACGGCGAAAAATGTTTAAAAAGAAGAAATCAGTAACCAGACAAACTGCGAAAAATGTTTAAAAAGAAGAAATCAGTAACCAGAAAAACTTAGAAAAATGTTTCAAAAGAAGAAGTGAGTAACCAGAAAAACTTAGAAAAATGTTTAAAAAGAAGAAGTGAGTAACCAGAAAAACTTAGAAAAATGTTTAAAAAGAAGAAATCAGTAACCAGAAAAACTTAGAAAAATGTTTAAAAAGAAGAAATCAGTAACCAGAAAAACTGCGAAAAATGTTTAAAAAGAAGAAATCAGTAACCAGGAAAACTTAGAAAAATGTTTAAAAAGAAGAAATGAGTAACCAGGAAAACTTAGAAAAATGTTTAAAAAGAAGAAATGAGTAACCAGGAAAACTTAGAAAAATGTTTAAAAAGAAGAAATCAGTAACCAGAAAAACTTAGAAAAATGTTTAAAAAGAAGAAATCAGTAACCAGAAAAACGGCGAAAAATGTTTAAAAAGAAGAAATGAGTAACCAGAAAAACTTAGAAAAATGTTTAAAAAGAAGAAATCAGTAACCAGAAAAACTTAGAAAAATGTTTAAAAAGAAGAAATCAGTAACCAGAAAAACTTAGAAAAATGTTTAAAAAGAAGAAGTGAGTAACCAGAAAAACTTAGAAAAATGTTTAAAAAGAAGAAATGAGTAACCAGAAAAACTTAGAAAAATGTTTAAAAAGAAGAAATCAGTAACCAGAAAAACTTAGAAAAATGTTTAAAAAGAAGAAATGAGTAACCAGAAAAACGGCGAAAAATGTTTAAAAAGAAGAAATCAGTAACCAGAAAAACGGCGAAAAATGTTTAAAAAGAAGAAATCAGTAACCAGACAAACTGCGAAAAATGTTTAAAAAGAAGAAATCAGTAACCAGAAAAACTTAGAAAAATGTTTAAAAAGAAGAAATCAGTAACCAGGAAAACTTGGAAAAAAACACTTAGAAAAATTTTCAGCAAAGTGTGAAAAATATTCTAAGTGTCAGCGGAGGAAAATGCTGCAGCATCGGGAAAGATTCGCAAACTTACACCGAACATGTGCTCCGAAGTGCCGGAGGAATTGGGTGAATTGAGCCCGGCAAATGGCCAGCTGTCGTTTTGTGCCTGCAGCCCGAAAACTTTAACTTTGTCTGTCGCGGAAGTCCGGACCGAGAAAAATCCAAACGGTTTTGACCGGACCGAGTTCCAGACCGATGCAGTCAAATTTGGAATTCAGACCCATTCAGTGCCACTTGTAGTTTTTCCGCAGTGAGGTTGGCGGGGTACCCGGAGATATATGGGAACACGATTTTTAGAACAAAATGGCGGCGCGGGACCGTTCTGAAAGGCATCCGAAAAACGGTTCCACGGGCATAGCACTTTAATGACAGGTATGAGTGCATGCCGGAGAGCTCTTGGAAGTCGAATTTTTGACACTTTGTCAATTTTTTGACAGATTTGACAAACTCTTTCTGTCTGTTCTAAGAGTCAGTCAGAGACTTGTGCGGCGGTCTTTTGACACTATTGGAGGGCGGGCAAACCCCACGTTGACTCCGGCCGTCCCTCCACAGGCGCTCGTGTCCAAAATGAAGGCGAGAGACGCGAGTGGCCTGGTTCCCTTGGGTGTTGCCAAGAAGGCTGCGGGCTGACCGTTGCCTGAGCACTCCCTAAAGCCTCTTGTGATGAGAGCAGACCTCGCCTGCCGCACGACCGGCTCTGGGAGTCGTTGGGCCGCTATTTGTGAATAGTCTGGTCCTCCTCTGCCACCCGGACAAGCGCGATGGCTCTGCCGCCCTGCGGTGCTCGTCACCCAGGTTTGGGGAACACGATACTCGTAACAAAAATAAAAGGCGGCTCGGGACCTGCAGGCGAAAGGGGTCCCGTGGTGCTAAGCACGTCGACTTCGGGTCTCGGTGCAAGCCGGAGAGCTCACGGAAGTCTAAAGTTTTCGGCACGTGGTCGAATCTTTTCAAAGGCTTACCCGGCTCTTTCCGTCCATTCTGAGAGTAAGTCAGAGGCCGGTGCGGAGGTCTCTTGACAATCGGAGGGGGTGGTGGCCCTCCGCAGGCGCTCGTGTCGAAAATGAAGGCGAGAGACGCGAGTGGCCTGGTTCCCCTGGGTGTTGCCAGGAAGGCTGCGGGCTGACCCTTGCCTGAGCACTCCCTAAAGCCTCTTGTGATGAGAGCAGACCTCGCGCGCCGCACGACCGGCTCTGGGAGTCGTTGGGCCGCTATCTGTGAATAGTCTGGTCCTCCTCTGCCACCCGGCCAAGTGCGATGGCTCTGCCGCCCTGCGGTGCTCGTCACGCAGGTATGGGGCACACGATGCTCGTAACAGCAAATAAAGGCGGCTCGGGACCTGCAGGCGAAAGGGGTCCCGTGGTGCTTAGCACGTCGACTTCGGGTCTCGGTGCAAGCCGGAGAGCTCACGGAAGTCTAAAGTTTTCGGCACGTGGTCGAATCTTTTGAAAGGCTTACCCGGCTCTTTCCGTCCATTCTGAGAGTCAGTCAGAGGCCGGTGCGGCGGTCTATTGACGACCGGAGGCTCCCATGGGTGTTGCGATGAGGGTGGAGGGCACAGAACCTTGCCTTAGCACTCCCTAATAAAGCCTCTTGTGAAGAGAGCAGACCTCGCGCGCCGCACGACCGGCTCTGGGAGTCGTTGGGCCGCTATCTGTGAATAGTCTGGTCCTCCTCTGCCACCCGGCCAAGTGCGATGGCTCTGCCGCCCTGCGGTGCTCGTCACGCAGGTATGGGGCACACGATGCTCGTA
>NW_027311320.1:0-30634 GCF_047496795.1 Chiloscyllium punctatum | reverse complement strand
GTCGGAGAGGGGGGGGTGACCTTATAGAGGTTTATAAAATCACGAGGGGGACGGAGAGGATAAATAGGCAAAGTCTTCACCCTGGGGGCGGGGGAATCCCGGAACTAGAGGGGCAGAGGTTTAGGGTGAGAGGGAAAGATATAAAGGGGACCTAAGGGGCAACCTTTTCCCCAGAGGGTGGTACGTGTATGGAATGAGCTGCCAGAGGATGGGGTGGAGGCTGGGGGTACAATGACAACATTTAAGAGGCATTTGGACGGGTATATGAATAGGAGGGTTTGGAGGGTTATGGGCCGGGTGCTGGCAGGTGGGGACTAGATTGGGTTAGGATATCTGGGTCAGCATGGACGGGTTGGGCCGAAGGGTCTGTTTCCGTGCTGGACATCTGGATGAGCCGATACTCCCCACCCCATTGAGCCCCGTACCTGCGGGAGAGATTGGACGATCTCACTGTGGTAGATGTATCCGGTGTGCGGGAGCACCGAGGTACTGGAGAAACCGGCCAGATTCCGGCGCTGGGAGCCCAGCAGCATGATGTTACAGGCTGGCATCTTGGAAAGGTTGGTCAGACCGCCCGCTATCCCTGAGAGAGAGAGAGAGAGAGAGAGAGAGAGAGAGAGAGAGAGAGAGAGAAAAAGAGACGGAGAGAGAGAGAGGGGGGGAGAGGGGGAGAGAGGGGGGGAGAGGGGGAGAGGGGGGGGGGAGAGAGAGAGGGGGGGGGGAGAGAGAGAGAGAGGGGGGGGGGGGAAGAGAGAGAGAGAGGGGGGGGGGGGGGGGGAGAGAGAGAGAGAGGGGGGGGGGGGGGGAGAGAGAGAGAGGGGGGGGGGGGGAAAAAGAGAGACCGGGAGAGAGACCGGGGGAGAGAGGGTGTGAGAGAGAGAGAGAGAGAGAGAGAGAGAGAGAGAGAGAGTGAGTGAGTGAGTGAGTGAGTGAGAGAGAGAGACCGGGGGAGAGCGAGTGTGTGAGAGAGACCGGGGGGGAGAGCGAGTGTGTGAGAGAGAGACCGGGGGAGAGCGAGTGTGCGAGAGAGACCGGGGGGAGAGCGAGTGTGTGAGAGAGACCGGGGCAGAGCGAGTGTGTGAGAGAGAGACCGGGGGAGAGCGAGTGTGTGAGAGAGAGACCGGGGGAGAGCGAGTGTGTGAGAGAGACCGGGGGAGAGCGAGTGTGAGAGAGAGACCGGGGGGAGAGCGAGTGTGAGAGAGAGACCGGGGGGGAGAGCGAGTGTGTGAGAGAGACCGGGGGGAGAGCGAGTGTGTGAGAGAGACCGGGGGGAGAGCGAGTGTGAGAGAGAGACCGGGGGGAGAGCGAGTGTGAGAGAGAGACCGGGGGAGAGCGAGTGTGTGAGAGAGAGACCGGGGAGAGAGCGAGTGTGTGAGAGAGACCGGGGGGAGAGAGCGAGTGTGTGAGAGAGACCGGGGGGAGAGAGCGAGTGTGTGAGAGACCGGGGGAGAGCGAGTGTGTGAGAGAGACCGGGGGAGAGCGAGTGTGTGAGAGAGACCGGGGGAGAGCGAGTGTGAGAGAGAGAGACCGGGGGAGAGAGCGAGTGTGTGAGAGAGACCGGGGGGGAGAGAGCGAGTGTGTGAGAGAGAGACCGGGGGAGAGCGAGTGTGTGAGAGAGACCGGGGGGGGAGAGAGTGAGTGTGTGAGAGAGACCGGGGGAGAGCGAGTGTGTGAGAGAGAGACCGGGGGGAGAGCGAGTGTGTGAGAGAGACCGGGGGGAGAGCGAGTGTGTGAGAGAGACCGGGGGAGAGCGAGTGTGTGAGAGAGAGACCGGGGGAGAGCGAGTGTGTGAGAGAGACCGGGGGGAGAGAGTGAGTGTGTGAGAGAGAGACCGGGGGAGAGCGAGTGTGTGAGAGAGACCGGGGGAGAGCGAGTGTGTGAGAGAGACCGGGGGAGAGCGAGTGTGTGAGAGAGACCGGGGAGAGAGCGAGTGTGAGAGAGAGACCGGGGGGAGAGCGAGTGTGTGAGAGAGACCTGGGGGGGAGAGCGAGTGTGTGAGAGAGAGACCGGGGGAGAGCGAGTGTGTGAGAGAGACCGGGGCAGAGCAAGTGTGTGAGAGAGACCGGGGGGAGAGCGAGTGTGTGAGAGAGACCGGGGGGGAGAGCGAGTGTGAGAGAGAGACCGGGGGAGAGCGAGTGTGTGAGAGAGAGACCGGGGGAGAGCGAGTGTGTGAGAGAGAGACCGGGGGAGAGCGAGTGTGTGAGAGAGACCGGGGCAGAGCAAGTGTGTGAGAGAGAGACCGGGGGAGAGCGAGTGTGTGAGAGAGAGACCGGGGGAGAGCGAGTGTGTGAGAGAGAGACCGGGGGAGAGCGAGTGTGTGAGAGAGACCGGGAGAGAGCGAGTGTGAGAGAGAGACCGGGGGAGAGCGAGTGTGTGAGAGAGAGACCGGGGGAGAGCGAGTGTGTGAGAGAGAGACCGGGGGAGAGCGAGTGTGTGAGAGAGACCGGGGCAGAGCAAGTGTGTGAGAGAGACCGGGGGAGAGCGAGTGTGTGAGAGAGACCGGGGGAGAGCGAGTGTGAGAGAGAGACCGGGGGGAGAGCGAGTGTGTGAGAGAGAGACCGGGGAGAGCGAGTGTGTGAGAGAGAGACCGGGGGAGAGCGAGTGTGTGAGAGAGAGACCGGGGGAGAGCGAGTGTGTGAGAGAGACCGGGGGGGAGAGCGAGTGTGTGAGACACCAGGGGGAGAGCGAGTGTGAGAGAGACCGGGGAGAGCGAGTGTGAGAGAGAGACCGGGGGAGAGCGAGTGTGTGAGAGAGACCGGGGGAGAGCGAGTGTGTGAGAGAGACCGGGGGGAGAGCGAGTGTGAGAGAGAGACCGGGGGAGAGCGAGTGTGTGAGAGAGAGACCGGGGGAGAGCGAGTGTGTGAGAGAAACCGGGGGGGGGGGAAGAGAGTGAGTGAGAGACCGGGGGGGGGGAAGAGAGTGTGTGAGAGACCGGGGGAGAGCGAGTGTGTGTGTGAGAGACCGGGGGAGAGCGAGTGTGTGAGAGACCGGGGGAGAGTGAGTGTGTGTGAGAGAGAACGGGGGGAGAGAGTGAGTGTGTGAGAGAGAGACTGGGGGAGAGCGAGTGTGTGAGAGAGAGACCGGGGGAGAGCGAGTGTGTGAGAGAGACCGGGGGAGATCGAGTGTGTGAGAGAGACCGGGGGAGAGCGAGTGTGTGAGAGAGAGACCGGGGGAGAGCGAGTGTGTGAGACACCAGGGGAGAGAGCGAGTGTGTGAGAGAGAGACCGGGGGAGAGCGAGTGTGTGAGAGAGAGACCGGGGGAGAGCGAGTGTGTGAGAGAGAGACCGGGGGAGAGCGAGTGTGTGAGAGAGAGACCGGGGGGGAGAGCGAGTGTGTGAGAGAGAGACCGGGGGGAGAGCGAGTGTGTGAGACACCAGGGGAGAGAGCGAGTGTGAGAGAGAGAGACCGGGGGAGAGCGAGTGTGTGAGAGAGACCGGGGGAGATCGAGTGTGTGAGAGAGAGACCGGGGGAGAGCGAGTGTGTGAGAGAGAGACCGGGGGGAGAGAGCGAGTGTGTGAGAGAGACCGGGGGAGAGCGAGTGTGTGAGAGAGACCGGGGGAGAGCGAGTGTGTGAGAGAGAGACCGGGGGAGAGCGAGTGTGTGAGACACCAGGGGAGAGAGCGAGTGTGTGAGAGAGACCGGGGGAGATCGAGTGTGTGAGAGAGACCGGGGGAGAGCGAGTGTGTGAGAGAGACCGGGGGAGAGCGAGTGTGTGAGAGAGACCGGGGGAGAGCGAGTGTGTGAGAGAGACCGGGGGATAGCGAGTGTGTGAGAGAGACCGGGGGAGAGCGAGTGTGTGAGAGAGACCGGGGGAGATCGAGTGTGTGAGAGAGACCGGGGGAGAGCGAGTGTGTGAGAGAGAGACCGGGGGAGAGCGAGTGTGTGAGAGAGAGACCGGGGGAGAGCGAGTGTGTGAGAGAGACCGGGGGAGAGCGAGTGTGTGAGAGAGACCGGGGGAGAGCGAGTGTGTGAGAGAGACCGGGGGAGATCGAGTGTGTGAGAGAGAGACCGGGGGAGAGCGAGTGTGTGAGAGAGAGACCGGGGGAGAGCGAGTGTGTGAGAGAGAGACCGGGGGGAGAGCGAGTGTGTGAGAGAGACCGGGGGAGAGCGAGTGTGTGAGAGAGAGACCGGGGGAGAGCGAGTGTGTGAGTGAGACCGGGGAGAGCGAGTGTGTGAGAGAGACCGGGGGGAGAGAGTGTGAGAGAGAGACCGGGAGAGAGCGAGAGTGTGAGAGAGACCGGGGGAGAGCGAGTGTGTGAGACACCAGGGGAGAGAGCGAGTGTGTGAGAGAGAGACCGGGGGAGAGCGAGTGTGTGAGACACCAGGGGAGAGAGCGAGTGTGTGAGAGAGACCGGGGGGAGAGAGCGAGTGTGAGAGAGACCGGGGGAGAGCGAGTGTGTGAGAGACCGGGGGAGAGCGAGTGTGTGAGAGACCGGGGGGAGAGCGAGTGTGTGAGAGACCGGGGGAGAGCGAGTGTGTGAGAGAGAGACCGGGGGAGAGCGAGTGTGTGAGAGAGAGACCGGGGGAGAGCGAGTGTGTGAGAGAGACCGGGGGGAGAGCGAGTGTGTGAGAGAGAGACCGGGGGAGAGCGAGTGTGTGAGAGAGAGACCGGGGGAGAGCGAGTGTGTGAGAGAGACCGGGGGAGAGCGAGTGTGTGAGAGAGACCGGGGGAGAGCGAGTGTGAGAGAGAGACCGGGGGGAGAGCGAGTGTGTGAGACACCAGGGGAGAGAGCGAGTGTGTGAGAGAGAGACCGGGGAGAGCGAGTGTGTGAGAGAGACCGGGGGAGAGAGCGAGTGTGTGAGAGAGACCGGGGGAGAGCGAGTGTGTGAGAGAGAGACCGGGGGAGAGCGAGTGTGTGAGACACCAGGGGAGAGAGCGAGTGTGTGAGAGAGAGACCGGGGGAGAGCGAGTGTGTGAGAGAGAGACCGGGGGAGAGCGAGTGTGTGAGAGAGACCGGGGGAGAGCGAGTGTGTGAGAGAGACCGGGGGAGAGCGAGTGTGTGAGAGAGACTGGGGGGAGAGCGAGTGTGTGAGACACCAGGGGAGAGAGCGAGTGTGTGAGAGAGACCGGGGGGGAGAGAGCGAGTGTGTGAGAGACCGGGGGAGAGCGAGTGTGAGAGAGACCGGGGGAGAACGAGTGTGTGAGAGAGACCGGGGGAGAGCGAGTGTGTGAGAGAGACCGGGGGGGAGAGAGCGAGTGTGTGAGAGACCGGGGGAGAGCAAGTGTGTGAGAGACCGGGGGAGAGCGAGTGTGTGAGAGAGACCGGGGGAGAGCGAGTGTGAGAGAGAGACCGGGGGAGAGCGAGTGTGAGAGAGAGACCGGGGGAGAGCGAGTGTGTGAGAGAGACCGGGGGAGAGCGAGTGTGTGAGAGAGACCGGGGGAGAGCGAGTGTGTGAGAGAGACCGGGGGGAGAGCGAGTGTGTGAGAGAGACCGGGGGAGAGCGATTGTGAGAGAGAGAGACCGGGGGAGAGCGAGTGTGAGAGAGAGACCGGGGGGAGAGCGAGTGTGTGAGACACCAGGGGAGAGAGCGAGTGTGTGAGAGAGACCGGGGGGAGAGAGCGAGTGTGTGAGAGACCAGGGGGAGAGCGAGTGTGTGAGAGAGACCGGGGGAGAGACAGCGAGTGTGTGAGAGACCGGGGGAGAGCAAGTGTGAGAGAGACCGGGGGAAAGCGAGTGTGTGAGAGACCGGGGGAGAGAGCGAGTGTGTGAGAGAGCGAGTGTGTGAGAGCGAGTGTGTGAGAGACCAGGGGAGAGCGAGTGTGTGAGAGACCGGGGGGGGGGGAGAGCGAGTGTGTGAGAGACCGGGGGAGAGCGAGTGTGTGAGAGAGAGACCGGGGGAGAGTGTGAGAGAGAGAGACCGGGAGAGAGCGAGTGTGTGAGAGAGACCGGGGGAGAGCGAGTGTGTGAGAGAGACCGGGGGGAGAGAGTGTGAGAGAGAGACCGGGAGAGAGCGAGTGTGTGAGAGAGACCGGGGGGAGAGCGAGTGTGTGAGACACCAGGGGAGAGAGCGAGTGTGTGAGAGAGAGACCGGGGGAGAGCGAGTGTGTGAGACACCAGGGGAGAGAGCGAGTGTGTGAGAGAGACCGGGGGAGAGCGAGTGTGTGAGAGAGACCGGGGGGAGAGAGTGTGAGAGAGAGACCGGGAGAGAGCGAGTGTGTGAGAGAGACCGGGGGGAGATCGAGTGTGTGAGACGCCAGGGGAGAGAGCGAGTGTGTGAGAGAGAGACCGGGGGAGAGCGAGTGTGTGAGACACCAGGGGAGAGAGCGAGTGTGTGAGAGAGACCGGGGGGAGAGAGCGAGTGTGTGAGAGAGACCGGGGGGAGAGAGTGTGAGAGAGAGACCGGGAGAGAGCGAGTGTGTGAGAGAGACCGGGGGGAGAGCGAGTGTGTGAGACACCAGGGGAGAGAGCGAGTGTGTGAGAGAGAGACCGGGGGAGAGCGAGTGTGTGAGACACCAGGGGAGAGAGCGAGTGTGTGAGAGAGACCGGGGGGAGAGAGCGAGTGTGTGAGAGACCGGGGGAGAGCGAGTGTGAGAGAGACCGGGGGAGAACGAGTGTGTGAGAGAGACCGGGGGAGAGCGAGTGTGTGAGAGAGACCGGGGGGGAGAGAGCGAGTGTGTGAGAGACCGGGGGAGAGCAAGTGTGTGAGAGACCGGGGGAGAGCGAGTGTGTGAGAGAGACCGGGGGAGAGCGAGTGTGTGAGAGAGACCGGGGGAGAGCGAGTGTGTGAGAGAGACCGGGGGAGAGCGAGTGTGTGAGAGAGACCGGGGGAGAGCGAGTGTGTGAGAGAGACCGGGGGAGAGCGAGTGTGTGAGAGACCGGGGGGAGAGCGAGTGTGTGAGAGACCGGGGGAGAGCGAGTGTGTGAGAGAGAGACCGGGGGAGAGCGAGTGTGTGAGAGAGAGACCGGGGGAGAGCGAGTGTGTGAGAGAGACCGGGGGGAGAGCGAGTGTGTGAGAGAGAGAGACCGGGGGGAGAGCGAGTGTGTGAGAGAGAGACCGGGGGAGAGCGAGTGTGAGAGAGAGACCGGGGGAGAGCGAGTGTGAGAGAGAGACCGGGGGGAGAGCGAGTGTGTGAGACACCAGGGGAGAGAGCGAGTGTGTGAGAGAGAGACCGGGGGAGAGCGAGTGTGTGAGAGAGACCGGGGGGGAGAGCGAGTGTGTGAGAGAGAGACCGGGGGAGAGCGAGTGTGTGAGAGAGACCGGGGGAGAGCGAGTGTGTGAGAGAGACCGGGGGGAGAGCGAGTGTGTGAGAGAGACCGGGGGGAGAGCGAGTGTGTGAGACACCAGGGGAGAGAGCGAGTGTGAGAGAGAGACCGGGGGGAGAGAGCGAGTGTGTGAGAGACCGGGGGAGAGCGAGTGTGAGAGAGACCGGGGAGAACGAGTGTGTGAGAGAGACCGGGGGAGAGCGAGTGTGTGAGAGAGACCGGGGGGGAGAGAGCGAGTGTGTGAGAGACCGGGGGAGAGCAAGTGTGTGAGAGACCGGGGGAGAGCGAGTGTGTGAGAGAGACCGGGGGAGAGCGAGTGTGAGAGAGAGACCGGGGGAGAGCGAGTGTGTGAGAGAGACCGGGGGGAGAGCGAGTGTGTGAGAGAGACCGGGGGGAGAGCGAGTGTGTGAGAGAGACCGGGGGGGGGGGTGAGCGAGTGTGAGAGAGAGACTGGGGGGGTGAGCGAGTGTGTGAGAGAGACCGGGGGGAGAGCGAGTGTGTGAGAGAGACCAGGGGTGAGCGAGTGTGTGAGAGAGACCGGGGGAGAGCGAGTGTGTGAGAGAGACCGGGGGGAGAGCGAGTGTGAGAGAGACCGGGGGAGAGAGTGAGTGGGTGAGAGACCAGGGGGGTGAGCGAGTGTGTGAGAGAGACCAGGGGGGTGAGCGAGTGTGTGAGAGAGACCAGGGGTGAGCGAGTGTGTGAGAGAGACCAGGGGGGTGAGCGAGTGTGTGAGAGAGACCGGGGGAGAGCGAGTGTGTGAGAGAGACCGGGGGGAGAGCGAGTGTGTGAGACACCAGGGGAGAGAGCGAGTGTGAGAGAGAGACCGGGGGGAGAGAGCGAGTGTGTGAGAGACCGGGGGAGAGCGAGTGTGAGAGAGACCGGGGGAGAACGAGTGTGTGAGAGAGACCGGGGGAGAGCGAGTGTGTGAGAGAGACCGGGGGGGGAGAGAGCGAGTGTGTGAGAGACCGGGGGAGAGCAAGTGTGTGAGAGACCGGGGGAGAGCGAGTGTGTGAGAGAGACCGGGGGAGAGCGAGTGTGAGAGAGAGACCGGGGAGAGCGAGTGTGAGAGAGAGACCGGGGGGAGAGCGAGTGTGTGAGAGAGACCGGGGGGAGAGCGAGTGTGTGAGAGAGACCGGGGGGGCGGGTGAGCGAGTGTGAGAGAGAGACTGGGGGGGTGAGCGAGTGTGTGAGAGAGACCGGGGGGAGAGCGAGTGTGTGAGAGAGACCAGGGGTGAGCGAGTGTGTGAGAGAGACCGGGGGAGAGCGAGTGTGTGAGAGAGACCGGGGGGAGAGCGAGTGTGAGAGAGACCGGGGGAGAGAGTGAGTGGGTGAGAGACCAGGGGGGGTGAGCGAGTGTGTGAGAGAGACCAGGGGGGTGAGCGAGTGTGTGAGAGAGACCAGGGGTGAGCGAGTGTGTGAGAGAGACCAGGGGGGTGAGCGAGTGTGTGAGAGAGACCGGGAGGGGGGGTGTGCGAGTGTGAGAGAGAGACCGGGGGGAGAGCGAGTGTGTGAGAGAGACCAGGGGTGAGCGAGTGTGTGAGAGAGACCGGGGGGAGAGCGAGTGTGTGAGAGAGACCGGGAGGGGGGGGAGAGCGAGTGTGAGAGAGACGGGGGGAGAACGAGTGTGTGAGAGAGACCGGGGGAGAGCGAGTGTGTGAGAGAGACCGGGGGGGAGAGAGCGAGTGTGTGAGAGACCGGGGGAGAGCAAGTGTGTGAGAGACCGGGGAGAGGGTGTGAGAGACGAGAGCGAGTGTGTGAGAGAGACCGGGGGAGAGCGAGTGTGAGAGAGAGACCGGGGGAGAGCGAGTGTGAGAGAGAGACCGGGGGAGAGCGAGTGTGTGAGAGAGACCGGGGGGAGAGCGAGTGTGTGAGAGAGACCGGGGGGAGAGCGAGTGTGTGAGAGAGACCGGGGGGAGAGCGAGTGTGTGAGAGAGACCGGGGGGGGGGGGGGGGGTGAGCGAGTGTGAGAGAGAGACTGGGGGGGTGAGCGAGTGTGTGAGAGAGACCGGGGGGAGAGCGAGTGTGTGAGAGAGACCAGGGGTGAGCGAGTGTGTGAGAGAGACCGGGGGAGAGCGAGTGTGTGAGAGAGACCGGGGGGAGAGCGAGTGTGAGAGAGACCGGGGGAGAGAGCGAGTGGGTGAGAGACCAGGGGGGTGAGCGAGTGTGTGAGAGAGACCAGGGGGGTGAGCGAGTGTGTGAGAGAGACCAGGGGTGAGCGAGTGTGTGAGAGAGACCAGGGGGGTGAGCGAGTGTGTGAGAGAGACCGGGAGGGGGGGTGAGCGAGTGTGAGAGAGAGACTGGGGGGGTGAGCGAGTGTGTGAGAGAGACCGGGGGGTGAGCGAGTGTGTGAGAGAGACCAGGGGTGAGCGAGTGTGTGAGAGAGACCGGGGGGGGGGTGAGTGACTGTGTGTGTGTGAGAGGATTCCCGACAGCGTTGCTGAGAGCAGAGGGAGAGCAGACCCTGACCATAACTCACCCATGATCTTGGCGGCTGTTGATGCCCCAACGATGATGGAGAGGTTGGGGGCGGTGAACGACATCCGGGATTCCACATAGTCGTAGATCTGGTGCTTGGACTGATTCAGCTCCAACGCCATGTCACAGGCCTCAACTATGACCCCGAGCTCCTCTTCGGTCAGGGTCTGGCTGGGGAAAACAACAAGCCCCCAGACCCCAGCGTCAGGATCAGGAGCAGGATCAGTCCTTCCCCCAACCTCCCCACACCCTCCCACCAACCCCACCCTGGGGCCATCCCAACCCCGGCCTGGGCCTGACCCAGCAAACGTCTCCATCGCTCCTTCTGTATCCGGGATCCACCCAGAGGGGGGCAGGGTGGGGAGAGGGGGAGACAGAGAGAGGTGGAGAGAGACAGAGGGGGGGGGGGGGGGGGAGAGAGACAGAGGGGGGGGGGGGGGGGGGAGACAGAGGAGGGGGGGGGAGAGACAGAGGGGGGGGGAGAGAGACAGAGGAGGGGGGGGGAGAGAGACAGAGGGGGGGGGGAGAGAGACAGAGGGGGGGGGAGAGAGAGACAGAGGGGGGGGGGAGAGAGACAGGGGGGGGGGGGGAGAGACAGAGGGGGGTGGAGAGACAGAGGGGGGGAGAGACAGAGGGGGGGGGAGAGAGGGGGGGGGGGAGACAGAGGGGGGGGGGGAAGAGAGACAGAGGGGGGGGGGAGAGACAGAGGGGGGGGAGCGGGGGGGGGGAGCGGGAGAGGGGGGGGAGCGGGAGAGGGGGGGGAGCGGGAGAGGGGGGGGAGCGGGAGAGGGGGGGGGGGAGAGAGACGGGGGGGGGGGAAGAGAGACGGGGGGGGGGAAGAGAGACAGGGGGGGGGGGAGAGAGACGGGGGGGGGGGGAGAGAGACGGGGGGGGGAGAGAGACGGGGGGGAGAGAGACAGAGGGGGGGGGAACAGAGGGGGAGGGGGGAGAGACAGAGGGGGGGGGAGAGACAGAGGGGGGGGGAGAGACAGAGGGGGGAAAAACGGGGGGAGCGGGAGAGACAGAGGGGGGTAGAGACGGGGGGAGCGGGAGAGACAGAGGGGGGGAGAGACGGGGGGAGCGGGAGAGACAGAGGGGGGGAGAGACGGGGGGAGCGGGAGAGACGGGGGGGAGCGGGAGAGACAGAGGGGGGGGAGCGGGAGAGACAGAGGGGGGTAGAGACGGGGGGAGCGGGAGAGACAGAGGGGGGGAGCGGGAGAGACAGAGGGGGGGAGAGACGGGGGGAGCGGGAGAGACGGGGGGGAGCGGGAGAGACAGAGGGGGGGAGCGACGGGGGGAGCGGGAGAGACAGAGGGGGGGAGAGACGGGGGGAGCGGGAGAGACAGAGGGGGGGAGCGGGGAGAGAGACGGGGGGGGGAGAGACAGAGGGGGGGAGCAGGAGAGACGGGGGGAGCGGGAGAGACAGAGGGGGGGGGAGACGGGGGGAGCGGGAGAGACGGGGGGAGCGGGAGAGACGGGGGGAGCGGGAGAGACGGGGGGAGCGGGAGAGACGGGGGGAGCGGGAGAGACGGGGGGAGCGGGAGAGACGGGGGGAGCGGGAGAGACGGGGGGAGCGGGAGAGACGGGGGGAGCGGGAGAGACGGGGGAGCGGGAGAGACGGGGGGAGCGGGAGAGACGGGGGGAGCGGGAGAGACGGGGGGAGCGGGAGAGACGGGGGGAGCGGGAGAGACGGGGGAGCGGGAGAGACGGGGGGAGCGGGAGAGACGGGGGAGCGGGAGAGACGGGGGGAGCGGGAGAGACGGGGGGAGCGGGAGAGACAGAGGGGGGGAGAGACGGGGGGAGCGGGAGAGACAGAGGGGGGGAGAGACGGGGGGAGCGGGAGAGACAGAGGGGGGGAGCGGGAGAGACGGGGGGGGGGGGGGGGAGACGGGGGGGGGAGACAGGGGGGGGGGGGAGAGCGGGAGAGACGGGGGGGGGGGAGCGGGAGAGACGGGGGGGGGAGAGACAGAGGGGGGGGAGAGAGCGAGGGAGAGAGGCAGAGCGAGGGAGGGGGAGAGAGCGAGGGAGGGGGAGCGAGAAGGGGGGGGAGAGCGAGGGGGGGGGGAGAGCGAGGGGGGGGGGGAGAGCGAGGGGGGGGGGGAGAGCGAGGGGGGGGGGGAGCGAGGGGGGGGGGAAGAGCGTGGGGGGGGGGGAAGAGCGTGGGGGGGGGAAGAGCGTGGGGGGGGGGAAGAGCGTGGGGGGGGGAAGAGCGTGGGGGGGGGAAGAGCGTGGGGGGGGGGGAAGAGCGTGGGGGGCGGGGAAGAGCGTGGGGGGGGGAAGAGCGTGGGGGGGGGAAGAGCGTGGGGGGGGGGAAGAGCGTGGGGGGGGGGGAAGAGCGTGGGGGGGGGGGAAGAGCGTGGGGGGGGGAAGAGCGTGGGGGGGGGGGGAAGAGCGTGGGGGGGGGGGGGAAGAGCGTGGGGGGGGGGGGGAAGAGCGTGGGGGGGGGGGGGAAGAGCGTGAGGGGGGGGGGAAGAGCGTGAGGGGGGGGGAAGAGCGTGGGGGGGGGGAAGAGCGTGGGGGGGGGAGAAGAGCGTGGGGGGGGGGAAGAGCGTGGGGGGGGGGGGAAGAGCGTGGGGGGGGGGAAGAGCGAGAGGGGGGGAAGAGCGTGGGGGGGGGGAAGAGCGTGGGGGGGGGGGAAGAGCGTGGGGGGGGGGAAGAGCGTGGGGGGGGGAGAAGAGCGTGGGGGGGGGGGAAGAGCGTGGGGGGGGGGGAAGAGCGTGGGGGGGGGGGGAAGAGCGTGGGGGGGGGGAAGAGCGTGGGGGGGGGAAGAGCGAGAGGGGGGGGAAGAGCGTGGGGGGGGGGAAGAGCGTGGGGGGGGGGGGAAGAGCGAGAGGGGGGGGAAGAGCGAGAGGGGGGGGGAAGAGCGAGAGGGGGGGGGAAGAGCGAGAGGGGGGGCGGAAGAGCGAGGGGGGGGGGGGGAGAGCGAGGGAGGGGGGGAGAGAGGCACAGGAGAGACAGAGAGGGAGAGACAGACAGAGAGAGAGAGACAGAGAGAGACAGAGAGAGAGAGACAGAGAGAGAGAGACAGAGAGAGAGAGACAGAGAGAGAGAGACAGAGAGAGAGAGACACAGAAGAGACAGAGAGAGACAGAGAGAGAGAGAGAGGGAGAGAGGGACAGAGAGGGAGAGAGGGACAGAGAGGGAGAGAGGGACAGAGAGGGAGAGACGGACAGAGAGGGAGAGACGGACAGAGAGGGAGAGACGGACAGAGAGGGAGAGACAGACAGAGAGGGAGAGACAGACAGAGAGAGAGAGAGAGAGAGAGACACAGAAGAGACAGAGAGAGAGAGACAGAGAGAGAGAGACACAGAAGAGACAGAGAGAGACAGAGAGAGACAGAGAGAGACAGAGAGAGAGACAGAGAGAGAGAGGGAGAGAGAGGGAGAGACAGGGAGAGACAGGGAGAGACAGGGAGAGACAGGGAGAGAGAGAGAGACAGAGAGAGAGACAGAGAGAGACAGAGAGAGAGAGACACAGAAGAGACAGAGAGAGTGAGACAGAGAGAGTGAGAGAGAGACAGAAGCGCCCGAGAGAGACAGAGAGACAAAGACAGAGAGAGAGAGACAGACAGACTGACAGAGAGAGAGAGAGAGAGAGAGAGAGAGAGAGAGAGAGACAGAAGCGCCCGAGAGAGACAGAGAGACAAAGACAGAGAGAGAGAGACAGACAGACTGACAGAGAGAGAGAGAGAGAGAGAGAGAGAGAGAGAGAGACAGAAGCGCCGAGAGAGACAGAGAGACAAAGACAGAGAGAGAGAGACAGACAGACTGACAGAGAGAGAGACAGAGAGAGAGAGAGTGAGCACACTCGCGTGATGCCCTTACCCCTGTGTGGTGGACGCCGTCACACTGACCACCATTATGGTAGCGTTTGTGAGGATCTGCTGGAGGTTCTCGTTATTCTTGCAGCGGTCCAGGCTGTTACCGAGTTCCTGCCGAGGGTCAGAGGGAACCATATCCGATCAGACACTTTCACCACCGAGGGGGGGGGGAAGGGGATCGATGGGTGAACGGCCTCCACTTGATAAGGCAACCACAGGTTCGGACAAAGACTCCAAAAACCCTGGGGTCACCCATCGGCCTTCCCTCGCACAACTGGATACACACACGGCGGCCATCTTGCAACTGACGGCCATCTTGCAAATGATGGCCATCTTGTGGCCATCTTACAACTGGCGGCCATCTTGTGGCCATCTTTCAGCTGGCGGCCATCTTGCAACCGGCAGCCATCTTGTGGCCATCTTTCAGCTGGCGGCCATCTTGCGCATGGCAAGAGGCTAACCGCGTGGCCCTGCGACAGGTGCAGGTGCAACTAAACCAGCCGACCAAAATCCCCAACAGACACCAGTTCAAGACCCACTGGGGGGTGGGAGGGATGTTCATATTCAGTCAATAACCAGGAATAATCGTTCCAAGTTGTCGTTTTAAAACTAAACACGTGGGTCGAGATTGTGAATGTCCCTCGGGGAGGGAATCCTGGTTTCCTCACGTGGTCGGGCATACACATGACTCCACGTCCTACAGTGAGGCCCTGGGTTGGGGGTAATTAGGGACGGGGCAATAAATCTAGCTCAGGTACCGCACGCGCAGCCCGAGAGCAAACCATCAAACTTAAAATAACGCTTGAGGCGCGGGAATGGGAGGAGGAGGAGCCCAGAGATTTCCGAGGTGGTGAGGGAGACAGGGAGGGAGGGATTGGAACAAGAGGGTGAGGGAGATAGGGAGGGAGGGATTGGAACAGGAGGGTGAGGGAGATAGGGAGGGATTGGAACAGGAGGGTGAGGGAGATAGGGAGGGAGGGATTGGGACAGGAGGGTGAGGGAGATAGGGAGGGAGGGGTTGGGACAGGAGGGTGAGGGGTGTAGGAGGGTGAGGGAGATAGGGAAGGAAAGATTGGAACAGGAGGGGGAGGAAGATAGGGAGGGAGGGATTGGAACAGGAGGGGGAGGGAGATAGGGAGGGAGGGATTGGAACAGGAGGGTGAGGGAGATAGGGAGGGAGGGATTGGGACAGGAGGGTGAGGGAGATAGGGAGGGAGGGATTGGAACAGGAGGGTGAGGGAGATAGGGAGGGAGGGATTGGAACAGGAGGGTGAGGGAGATAGGGAGGGAGGGATCGGGACAGGAGGGTGAGGGAGATAGGGAGGGAGGGATCGGAACAGGAGGGTGAGGGAGATAGGGAGGGAGGGATTGGGACAGGAGGGTGAGGGAGATAGGGAGGGAGGGACTGGAACAGGAGGGTGAGGGAGATAGGGAGGGAGGGATTGGAACAGGAGGGGGAGGGAGATAGGGAGGGAGGGATTGGAACAGGAGGGTGAGGGGTGTAGGAGGGTGAGGGAGATAGGGAGGGAGGGATTGGAACAGGAGGGTGAGGAGTGTAGGAGGGTGAGGGAGATAGGGAGGGAGGGATTGGAACAGGAGGGTGAGGGAGATAGGGAGGGAGGGATTGGAACAGGAGGGGGAGGGAGATAGGGATAGGGAGGGAGGGATTGGAACAGGAGGGGGAGGGAGATAGGGAGGGAGGGATTGGAACAGGAGGGTGAGGGAGATAGGGAGGGAGGGATTGGAACAGGAGGGTGAGGGAGATAGGGAGGGAGGGATTGGAACAGGAGGGTGAGGAGGGTGAGGGAGATAGGGAGGGAGGGATTGGAACAGGAGGGTGAGGGAGATAGAGAGGGAGGGATTGGAACAGGAGGGGGAGGGAGATAGGGAGAGAGGGATTGGAACAGGAGGGTGAGGGGGATAGAGAGGGAGGGATTGGAACAGGAGGGGGAGGGAGATAGGGAGAGAGGGATTGGAACAGGAGGGTGAGGGAGATAGAGAGGGAGGGATTGGAACAGGAGGGTGAGGAGTGTAGGAGGGTGAGGGAGATAAGGAGGGAGGGATTGGAACAGGAGGGTGAGGGAGATAGGGAGGGAGGGATTGGAACAGGAGGGTGAGGGGGATAGGGAGGGAGGGATTGGAACAGGAGGGTGAGGGAGATAGAGAGGGAGGGATTGGAACAGGAGGGGGAGGGAGATAGGGAGGGAGGGATTGGAACAGGAGGGGGAGGGAGATAGGGAGGGAGGGATTGGAACCGGAGGGGGAGGGAGATAGGGAGGGAGGGATTGGAACAGGAGGGGGAGGGAGATAGGGAGGGAGGGATTGGAACAGGAGGGGGAGGGAGATAGGGAGGGAGTGATTGGAACAGGAGGGTGAGGGAGATAGAGAGGGAGGGATTGGAACAGGAGGGGGAGGGGTGTAGGAGGGTGAGGGAGATGGGGAGGGAGGGATTGGAACAGGAGGGTGAGGAGTGTAGGAGGGTGAGGGAGATAGGGAGCGAGGGATTGGAACAGGAGGGTGAGGGAGATAGGGAGGGAGGGATTGGAACAGGAGGGTGAGGGAGATAGGGAGGGAGGGATTGGAACAGGAGGGTGAGGGAGATAGGGCGGGAGGTATTGGAACAGGAGGGTGAGGGAGATAGGGAGGGAGGGATTGGAACAGGAGGGTGAGGGAGATAGGGAGGGAGGGATTGGAACAGGAGGGGGAGGGAGAGAGGGAGGGAGGGATTGGAACAGGAGGGTGAGGGAGATAGGGAGGGAGGGATTGGAACAGGAGGGTGAGGGAGAGAGGGAGGGAGGGATTGGAACAGGAGGGGGAGATGACAGATGGACGCAGAGTCTTGGAGCCTGACCTTCACAGTCCTGATATAATCCAGTGCGTTGGGAACCAGCGATTCCAGCTCTGGGAATCGTTTGGAGTATTTATCCCGGACGTATTTGTGAATGATATCTGAGGAAGCAAAGATAACGGGAGGCAATTACAGCTCGGCAACATCTGACCCGATTCAACCAGAGGAGGACCACACGAGACTGGAACTGGTATCGGTTCACAGGGTCCACCTCCCCTCCCATCGAACTGAGGGGGGTACAGAGACCGGGGAACTGGGCACGGTGCTCCGAGTGACTGAGGGGAGACCGGGAAACTGTGCACGGTGCTCCGAGTGTGGGTCTGACCGAAGGGAGACCGGGGAACTGGGCACGGTGCTCCGAGGGACCGAGGGGAGACCGGGGAACTGGGCACGGTGCTCCGAGTGACCGAGGGGAGACCGGGGAACTGTGCACGGTGCTCCGAGTGACCGAGGGGAGACCGGGGAACTGGGCACGGTGCTCCGAGTGACCGAGGGGAGACCGGGGAACTGGGTATGGAGCTCCGAGTGACCGAGGGGAGACCGGGGAACTGGGCACGGTGCTCCGAGTGACTGAGGGGAGACCGGGGAACTGGGCACGGTGCTCCGAGTGTGGGTCTGACCGAAGGGAGACCGGGGAACTGGGCACGGTGCTCCGAGTGACCGAGGGGAGACCGGGGAACTGGGCACGGTGCTCCGAGTGTGGGGTCTGACCGAGGGGAGACCGGGGAACTGTGCACGGTGCTCCGAGTGACTGAGGGGAGACCGGGGAACTGTGCACGGTGCTCCGAGTGTGGGTCTGACCGAAGGGAGACCGGGGAACTGGGCACGGTGCTCCGAGTGACCGAGGGGAGACCGGGGAACTGTACACGGTGCTCCGAGTGACCGAGGGGAGACCGGGGAAATGTGCACGGTGCTCCGAGTGAGGGTCTGACCGAGGGGAGAGCGGGGAACAGGGCACGGTGCTCCGAGTGTGGGGTCTGACCGAGGGGAGAGACCGGGGAACTGTGCACGGTGCTCCGAGTGTGGGGTCTGACCGAGGGGAGACCGGGGAACTGTGCACAGTGCTCCGAGTGACCGAGGGGAGACCGGGGAACTGTGCACGGTGCTCCGAGTGACCGAGGGGAGACTGGGGAACTGGGCACAGTGATCCGAGTGAGGGTCTGACCGAGGGGGAGAGCGGGGAACAGGGCACGGTGCTCCGAGTGACCGAGGGGAGACCGGGGAACTGGGCACGGTGCTCCGAGTGTGGGTCTGACCGAGGGGAGACCAGGGAACTGTGCACGGTGCTCCGAGTGACCGAGGGGAGACCTGGGAACTGTGCACGGTGCTCCGAGTGTGGGTCTGACCGAGGGGAGAGACCGGGGAACTGTGCACAGTGCTCCGAGTGACCGAGGGGAGACCGGAGAACTGTGCACGGTGCTCCGAGTGACCGAGGGGAGACCGGGGAACTGTGCACGGTGCTCCGATTGACCGAGGGGAGACCGGGGAAATGTGCACGGTGCTCCGAGGGAGTGAGGGGAGACCGGGGAACTGGGCACAGTGTTCCGAGTGAGGGTCTGACCGAGGGGAGACCGGGGAACTGTGCACGGTGCTCCGAGTGACCGAGGGGAGACCGGGAACTGTACACGGTGCTCCGAGCGACCGAGGGGTGACCGGGGAACTGTACACGGTGCTCCGAGCGACCGAGGGGAGACCGAGGAACTGTACACGGTGCTCCGAGTGACCGAGGGGAGACCGGGGAAATGTGCACAGTGGTCCGAGTGTGGGGTCTGACCGAGGGGAGACCAGGAAACTGTGCACGGTGCTTCGAGTGACCGAGGGGAGACCGGGGAACTGTGCACGGTGCTCCGAGTGACCGAGGGGAGACCGGGGAACTGTGCACGGTGCTCCGAGTGACCGAGGGGAGACCGGGGGAAATGTGCACGGTGCTCCGAGTGAGGGTCTGACCGAGGGGAGAGCGGGGAACAGGGCACGGTGCTCCGAGTGACCGAGGGGAGACATGGGAACTGTGCACGGTGCTCCGAGGGACCGAGGGGAGACAGGGGAACTGTGCACGGTGCTCCGAGTGAGGGTCTGACCGAGGGGAGAGCGGGGAACAGGGCACGGTGCTCCGAGTGAGGGTCTGACCGAGGGGAGAGCGGGGAACAGGGCACGGTGCTCCGAGTGTGGGTCTGACCGAGGGGAGACCGGGGAACTGTGCACGGTGCTCCGAGTGACCGAGGGGAGACATGGGAACTGTGCACGGTGCTCCGAGGGACCGAGGGGAGACAGGGGAACTGTGCACGGTGCTCCGAGTGAGGGTCTGACCGAGGGGAGACCTGGGAACTGTGCACGGTGCTCCGAGTGAGGGTCTGACCGAGGGGAGAGCGGGGAACAGGGCACGGTGCTCCGAGTGTGGGTCTGACCGAGGGGAGACCGGGGAACTGTGCACGGTGCTCCGAGTGACCGAGGGGAGACCGGGGAACTGTGCACGGTGCTCCGAGTGACCGAGGGGAGACCAGGAACTGTGCACGGTGCTCCGAGTGTGGGGTCTGACCGAGGGGAGACCGGGGAACTGTGCACGGTGCTCCGAGTGTGGGGTCTGACCGAGGGGAGACTGGGGAACTGTGCACGGTGCACCGAGGGAGTGAGGGGAGACCGGGGAACTGGGCACAGTGTTCCGAGTGAGGGTCTGACCGAGGGGAGACCGGGGAACTGTGCACGGTGCTCCGAGTGACCGAGGGGAGACCTGGGATCTGTGCACGGTGCTCCGAGTGACCGAGGGGAGACCGGGGAACTGTGCACGGTGCTCCGAGTGTGGGTCTGACTGAGGGGAGACCGGGGAACTGTGCACGGTGCTCCGAGTGACCAAGGGGAGACCGGGGAACTGTGCACGGTGCTCCGAGTGTGGGTCTGACCGAGGGGGGAGACCGGGGAACTGTGCACGGTACTCCGAGTGAGGGGTCTGACCGAGGGGAGAGCGGGGAACTGTGCACAGTGCTCCGAGTGTGGGTGTGACCGAGGGGAGAGCGGGGAACTGTGCACGGTGCTCTGAGTGTGGGTCTGCCCGAGGGGAGACCGGGGAACTGTGCACGGTGCTCCGAGTGACCGAGGGGAGACATGGGAACTGTGCACGGTGCTCCGAGTGACCGAGGGGAGACAGGGGAACTGTGCACAGTGCTCCGAGTGACCGAGGGGCGAGACCGGGGAACTGTGCACGGTGCTCCGAGGGACTGAGGGGAGACCGGGGAACTGTACACGGTGCTCCGAGTGACCGAGGGGAGACATGGGAACTGTGCACGGTGCTCCGAGTGACCGAGGGGCGAGACCGGGGAACTGTGCACGGTGCTCCGAGGGACTGAGGGGAGACCGGGGAACTGTACACGATGCTCCGAGTGACCGAGGGGAGAGCGGGGAACTGTGCACGGTGCTCCGAGTGTGGGGTCTGACTGAGGGGAGAGCGGGGAACTGTGCACGGTGCTCCGAGTGTGGGTCTGACCGAGGGGAGACCGGGGAACTGGGCACGGTGCTCCGAGTGACCGAGGGGAGACCGGGGAACTGTGCACGGTGCTCCGAGTGACCGAGGTGAGACCGGGGAAATGTGCACAGTGCTCTGAGTGTGGGGTCTGACCGAGGGGAGACCGGGGAACTGTGCACAGTGCTCCGAGTGACCGAGGGGAGACCTGGGAACTGTGCACGGTGCTCCGAGTGAGGGTCTGACCGAGGGGAGAGCGGGGAACAGGGCACGGTGCTCCGAGTGTGGGTCTGACCGAGGGGAGACCGGGGAACTGTGCACGGTGCTCCGAGTGACCGAGGGGAGACATGGGAACTGTGCACGGTGCTCCGAGTGTGGGGTCTGACCGAGGAACTGTGCACGGTGCTCCGAGTGACCGAGGGGAGACCGGGGAACTGTGCACGGTGCTCCGAGTGTGGGGTCTGACCGAGGGGAGACCGGGGAACTGTGCACGGTGCTCCGAGTGTGGGGTCTGACCGAGGGGAGACCGGGGAACTGTGCACGGTGCTCCGGGTGTGGGGTCTGACCGAGGGGAGACCGTGGAACTGTGCACGGTGCTCCGAGTGTGGGGTCTGACCGAGGGGAGACTGGGGAACTGTGCACGGTGCTCCGAGTGTGGGGTCTGACCGAGGGGAGACCCGGGAACTGGGCACAGTGCTCCGAATGTGGGGTCTCACCGAGGGGAGACCGGGGAACTTTGCATAGTGCTCCGAGTGACCGAGGGGAGACCGGGGAACTGGGCACAGTGATCCGAGTGAGGGTCTGACCGAGGGGAGAGCGGGGAACAGGGCACGGTGCTCCGAGTGACCGAGGGGAGACCGGGGAACTGGGCACGGTGCTCCGAGTGACCGAGGGGAGACCGGGGAACTGTGCACGGTGCTCCGAGTGACCGAGGGGAGACCGGGAACTGTGCACGGTGCTCCGAGTGTGGGTCTGACCGAGGGGAGACCGGAGAACTGTGCACGGTGCTCCGAGTGACCGAGGTTATACCGGGAAACTGTGCACGGTGCTCCGGGTGTGGGGTCTTACTGAGGGGAGACTGGGGAACTGTGCACGGTGCTCCGAGTGTGGGGTCTGACCAAGGGGAGACCGGGGAACTGTGCACAGTGCTCCGAGTGTGGGGTCTGACCGAGGGGAGACCGGGGAACTGCGCACGGTGCTCCGAGTGACCAAGGGGAGACCGGGGAAATGTGCACGGTGCTCCGAGTGTGGGTCTGACCGAGGGGAGACCGGGGAACTGCACACGGTTCTCCGAGCGACCGTGGGGAGACCGGGGAACTGTACACGGTGCTCTGAGCGACCGAGGGGAGACCGGGGAACTGTACACGGTGCTCCGAGCGACCGAGGGGAGACCGGGGAACTGTGCACAGTGCGCCGAGTGTGGGTCTGACCGAGGGGGAGACCGGGGAACTGGGCTCGGTGCTCCGAGTGTGGGTCTGACCGAGGGGGAGACCGGGGAACTGTGCACGGTGCTCCGAGTGACCGAGGGGAGACCAGGGAACTGTGCACGGTGCTCCGAGTGACCGAGGGGAGACCGGGGAACTGGACACGGTGCTCCGAGTGACCGAGGGGAGACCAGGGAACTGTGCACGGTGCTCCGAGTGACCGAGGGGAGACCGGGGAACTGGACACGGTGCTCCGAGTGACTCATGAGTTGAGCAGAGGCCATACCCGACTCTCTCCCTCCCTCACTCGCTCTCTGCCAACTAACTGAGCAGGAACAGAATCACTCACTGATCTCGTTGTCGATCTCCACAGTCAGATTGTTCGCATCCACGATGAGCTTGTATTCGGGGTCGGACTCCACAGGCCCTGTCACTTGGAGGGGAAGGGGGGGGGGGGGGAAAACGTCAGCCAAGTGAAACGGGCACATCTCAAAACATGCAACTTCACTGAACAACAGGCCATTCAGCCCAACCCGACTTGACTCTCACTCTCACTCCCGCTCTCTCATTCCTCACTCTGTGTACGTCGTGCGCAGGAGAGGGAGGGACAGTGGCTCAGGGGTTAGCACTGGGACCTCACGATGTCAGGGGCCCGGGTTCAATTCCGCCTTCAGGCGGCTGCCTGTCGGTGTGGAGTTAGCACATCCCCCACCGTGTCAGTGTGACCTTCCGCACACAGTCAAAAGGGGTGTAGGTTAGGGTGGGGGAATGGCCGTGCTAAATTACCCATAGTGCCTAGGGAGGGATTGGCTGTGCTAAATTACCCATAGTGCCCAGGGATGTGCAGGTTAGGGTGGGATTGGCCGTGCTAAATTACCCATAGTGCCCAGGGATGTGCAGGTTAGGGTGGGGATTGACCGTGCTAAATTACCCATAGTGCCCAGGGATGTGCAGGTTAGGGTGGGATTGGCCGTGCTAAATTACCCATAGTGCCCAGGGATGTGCAGGTTAGGGTGGGGATTGACCGTGCTAAATTACCCATAGTGCCCAGGGATGTGCAGGTTAGGGTGGGATTGGCCGTGCTAAATTACCCATAGTGCCCAGGGATGTGCAGGTTAGGGTGGGGATTGACCGTGTAAATTACCCATAGTGCCCAGGGATGTGCAGGTTAGGGTGGGGATTGGCCGTGCTAAATTACCCATAGTGCCCAGGGATGTGCAGGTTAGGGTGGGGATTGGCCGTGCTAAATTACCCATAGTGCCCAGGGATGTGCAGGTTAGGGTGGGGATTGGCCGTGCTAAATTACCCATAGTGCCCAGGGATGAGCAGGTCAGGGTGGGGGATTGGCCGTGCTAAATTACCCATAGTGCCCAGGGATGTGTAGGTTAGGGTGGGGATTGACCGTGCTAAATTACCCATAGTGCCCAGGGAAGTGCGGGTTAGGGTGGGGGATTGACCGTGCTAAATTACCCATAGTGCCCAGGGATGTGTAGGTTAGGGTGGGGATTGACCGTGCTAAATTACCCATAGTGCCCAGGGATGTGCTGGTGAGGGTGGGGGATTGACCGTGCTAAATTACCCATAATGCCCAGGGATGTGCTGGTGAGGGAGGGATTGACAAATGGAAATGCAGGGTTATAGGAATAGGGTCGGGGCATATGTCTGGGTAGGTGAGTCGGTGTAGACTTGATGGGCGAAATGGCATATTTCCACACTGTAGGGATCCTATGAATGTTGGCCTGGATTACAGAGCTCAAGGCCTAGAGTATATCCATCTCCCTCCGACAGTGCGGCCCTCCCTCAGTACTGGGCACCGGGAGCGAGGGAGGGAGGGAGGGAGGGAGTGTGGGCCTGGATTATGGAGCTCAAGGCCTAGAGTATATCCATCTCCCTCCGACAGTGCGGCCCTCCCTCAGTACTGGGCACCGGGAGGGAGGGAGGGAGGGAGGGAGGGAGTGTGGGCCTGGATTATGGAGCTCAAGGCCTAGAGTATATCCATCTCCCTCCGACAGTGCGGCCCTCCCTCAGTACTGGGCACCAGGAGGGAGGGAGGGAGGGAGGGAGGGAGTGTGGGCCTGGATTATGGAGCTCAAGGCCTAGAGTATATCCATCTCCCCCCGACAGTGCGGCCCTCCCTCAGTACTGGGCACCGGGAGGGAGGGAGGGAGGGAGGGAGGGAGTGTGGGCCTGGATTATGGAGCTCAAGGCCTAGAGTATATCCATCTCCCTCCGACAGTGCGGCCCTCCCTCAGTACTGGGCACCGGGAGGGAGGGAGGGAGGGAGGGAGGGAGTGTGGGCCTGGATTATGGAGCTCAAGGCCTAGAGTATATCCATCTCCCTCCGACAGTGCGGCCCTCCCTCAGTACTGGGCACCAGGAGGGAGGGAGGGAGGGAGGGAGGGCGTGTGGGCCTGGATTATGGAGCTCAAGGCCTAGAGTATATCCATCTCCCCCCGACAGTGCGGCCCTCCCTCAGTACTGGGCCCCAGGAGGGAGGGAGGGAGGGAGGGAGTGTGGGCCTGGATTATGGAGCTCAAGGCCTAGAGTATATCCATCTCCCTCCGACAGTGCGGCCCTCCCTCAGTACTGGGCACCGGGAGGGAGGGAGGGAGGGAGGGAGTGTGGGCCTGGATTATGGAGCTCAAGGCCTAGAGTATATCCATCTCCCTCCGACAGTGCGGCCCTCCCTCAGTACTGGGCACCGGGAGGGAGGGAGGGAGTGTGGGCCTGGGTTAGGGGGCCGAGGGGTCACCCAGGGCAGAACCGCACGTCCTTACCTTCTGAAGAGCTGCGTTGCTTGCCGATGTAGTCTCCCATCTTGGTCACGATCTCCGCAAACTGTAAGGGCAGAGGGAGAGAATGAAGGGGGTGGGGTGGAAACTTCCGACGCAGTTTGGGAACAGCGGAATGGACGGTGAAAGGGGGGGACGGCAGGTTCCCTCCCGACTGGGTGCAGCTCGGGAAAGGGGAGCGTGCAGCGGGAAGCCCGGGTTTACCGGCCGCTGGAGGTGCCACGGGCGCAGTTTCTCCAGGGGAATCCTGCGCCCGTTTGTGCCCCCCCCCTTTGCTGAGGAAGGGTGCTCCTGCCCTCGAGGGAGCGCAGCGGTGGACGGTTTCCCAGCCCGATTGCGGTGGGGAGATGGGGAATGGCGGGACTGATGTGCGTGGGGGAGGCTGATCGAGTCCGGCTTGGAGCCGAAAGGTGCCCGGGGGGTGGGGGGGGGGGGAACGGGGCTGCAGAGTCGGCGTTTCCCCCCGACCAAGACGTTGCTGATGAAGAGTTTTCGCTCCCGCCGCCCACCCCCCCCTCTCCGGTCGACTCTCCCGCTCCCTCGGACGCTGCCTGAACCCGCTGGGCTTTAACGGTGCCGCGCACCTTTTGGGCTCTGAGCCCCAGCCCCTGCAACCCTCACGTTGGCGCACGGGTTCAGGCGGGTGAGGGAGTTGGCGGAGCCGGAGGGAGACTTCTCCAACTCCCAACGAGGGCAGATGCAGGGAGGACGTTCCCGACGGTGGGTGTTAGGGTGGGGGATTGGCCGTGCTAAATTACCCATAGTGCCCAGGGATGTGCGGGTTAGGGTGGAGATTGACCATGCTAAATTACCCATAGTGTCCAAGGATGTGCGGGTTAGGGTGGGGATTGACCATGCTAAATTACCCATAGTGCCCAGGGATGTGTAGGTTAGGGTGGGGATTGGCCGTGCTAAATTATCCATAGTGCCCAGGGATGTGCAGGTTAGGGTGGGGGAATTAGCCGTGCTAAAGTACCCATAGTGCCCAGGGATGTGCGGGTTAGGGTGGGGGAATTGGCCGTGCTAAAGTACCCATAGTGCCCAGGGATGTGCAGGTTAGGGTGGGGGATTGACCGTGCTATATTACCCATAGTGCCCAGGGATGTGTAGGTTAGGGTGGGATTGGCCGTGCTAAATTACCCATAGTGCCCAGGGATGTGCGGGTTAGGGTGGGGATTGACCGTGCTAAATTACCCATAGTGCCCAGGGATGTGTGGGTTAGCGTGGGCATTGGCCGTGCTAAATTACCCATAGTGCCCAGGGATGCGGAGTTGAGGTGCATTAGTCAGAGGGAAATGGGGTTCGGGGAAATGCATCTGGGCGGGGTTACACTTCCGAGGGTCAGTGTGGACACGTTGGGCTGAAGGGCCTGTTTCCGCCCTGCAGGAATTCGACGACCTCTGGGCGCAGCTCGGTTCGGAGAGTGGGCCGAAACGCGGCAGAGGGAGTTCGACGTGGAGCGGCACGAGGCTGAGTATTTCCAGCTAAAGGCAGTGAACATCAAGGTCAGGAAGAATTGGTGCAAACATACATGGCGTTGGGGGAGACCATGCTCGGAGTAACGTGCAATTCACTCATTGATCGCAGAGTTCGGAAAAGATTCTCAAGGACGTGGCCAGGGTTAGAGCTACAGGGAGAGGCCGGGGGGTGGGGGGGGATGTATTCCCCGGAGCATCGGGGGTGGGGTGACCTTACTGAGGTTTATAAGATCACAAGAGGGAGGGCACAGAGAGGGTAAATAGACTTGGTCTGTTCCCCACCCTGGGGTGGGATGCCAGGACTAGGGGGGGGGGGGGGCGTAGGTTTAAGGGGAGAGGGAGCCCCGAGGGCTAACTGTTTCCCCGCAGAGGGTGGTGGGTGTGTGGGCAACGAGGAGGTGGTGGGGGGCGGCTGGGACAATATCAACGTTTAAAAGGATGGAGGGGGGTGGGAACGTGGGATAGGAAGCGGGGGGGGGGGGTTAGAGGGAGATGGGACAGGTGCTGGGGAACGGGGACTGGATTGGGTTAGGGTCTCTGGCTCAGCACGGGTCTGTTACTGTGCTGTAACCTCTCTACGACGGTGTGTGGCTTGTCGTCTGAAGAGAGAGCGAGAGATGGGGACAGATTCAGCCTGGACTCTCCGGGACGAGGGGACCTCAAACTGAGGCGCTCCGAGGTGAGAAAGGGCATTGATAAAACAGGCGTGGAGCAAATGGTTGGGTTCTCGGGCGAGAGGCAATGGTTTCGGGATCGGGATGGGCACTTGGGAGTGTGGGCCTGGATTATGGAGCTCAAGGCCTAGAGTATATCCATCTCCCTCCGACAGTGCGGCCCTCCCTCAGTACTGGGCACCGGGAGGGAGGGAGGGAGGGAGTGTGGGCCTGGATTATGGAGCTCAAGGCCTAGAGTATATCCATCTCCCTCCGACAGTGCGGCCCTCCCTCAGTACTGGGCACCGGGAGGGAGGGAGGGAGGGAGGGAGGGCGTGGATTCCCTCCGACAGTGCGGCGCTCCCTCAGTCCTGGGCACCGGACCTGCTTGCTGTCTCGCAGTTTCGCGATGCTCTTGACCGAGTCCACGGCCAGGTCGAGCTCCATCTCCTCCTCCACCACGTCAATTGCCTCCTCATCGTCCTCGTCGGGAAAGCTCTCCTCCTCTTCCTCCGCCGCCTCCTCCAAGTCCGCCAGGAGCTCGTCGGCCAGAGACATGGCTAACGGCGGCACAACCTGCAACGGCCCAGACAAACCGCACACGTTACCCACGGCAGAGGGATCGGAACAGGAGGGTGAGGGGTGTAGGAGGGTGAGGGAGATAGGGAGGGAGGGATTGGAACAAGAGGGTGAGGAGTGTAGGAGGGTGAGGGAGATAGGGAGGGAGGGATTGGAACAGGAGGGTGAGGGAGATAGGGAGGGAGGGATTGGAACAGGAGGGTGAGGGAGATAGGGAGGGAGGGATTGGAACAGGAGGGTGAGGGAGATAGGGAGGGAGGGATTGGAACAGGAGGGTGAGGGAGATAGGGAGGGAGGGATTGGAACAGGAGGGTGAGGGAGATAGGGAGGGAGGGATTGGAACAGGAGGGTGAGGGAGATAGGGAGGGAGGGATTGGAACAGGAGGGTGAGGGAGATAGGGAGGGAGGGATTGGAACAGGAGGGTGAGGGAGATAGGGAGGGAGGGATTGGAACAGGAGGGTGAGGGGTGTAGGAGGGTGAGGGAGATAGGGAGGGAGGGATTGGGACAGGAGGGTGAGGGAGATAGGGAGGGAGGGATTGGAACAGGAGGGTGAGGGAGATAGGGAGGGAGGGATTGGAACAGGAGGGTGAGGGAGATAGGGAGGGAGGGATTGGAACAAGAGGGTGAGGGAGATAGGGAGGGAGGGATTGGAACAGGAGGGTGAGGGGTGTAGGAGGGTGAGGGAGATAGGGAGGGATTGGAACAGGAGGGTGAGGGAGATAGGGAGGGAGGGATTGGGACAGGAGGGTGAGGGAGATAGGGAGGGAGGGATTGGAACAGGAGGGGGAGGGAGATAGGGAGGGAGGGATTGGAACAGGAGGGGGAGGGAGATAGGGAGGGAGGGATTGGAACAGGAGGGTGAGGGGTGTAGGAGGGTGAGGGAGATAGGGAGGGAGGGATTGGAACAGGAGGGGGAGGGAGATAGGGAGGGAGGGATTGGAACAGGAGGGTGAGGAGTGTAGGAGGGTGAGGGAGATAGGGAGGGAGGGATTGGAACAGGAGGGTGAGGGAGATAGGGAGGGAGGGATTGGAACAGGAGGGTGAGGGAGATAGGGAGGGAGGGATTGGAACAGGAGGGGGAGGGAGATAGGGAGGGAGGGATTGGAACAGGAGGGGGAGGGAGATAGGGAGGGAGGGATTGGAACAGGAGGGTGAGGGGTGTAGGAGGGTGAGGGAGATAGGGAGGGAGGGATTGGAACAGGAGGGTGAGGGAGATAGGGAGGGAGGGATTGGAACAGGAGGGGGAGGGAGATAGGGAGGGATCGGAACAGGAGGGGGAGGGAGATAGGGAGGGATCGGAACAGGAGGGTGAGGGAGATAGGGAGGGATCGGAACAGGAGGGTGAGGGAGATAGGGAGGGAGGGATTGGAACAGGAGGGCGAGGGAGATAGGGAGGGAGGGATTGGAACAGGAGGGCGAGGGAGATAGGGAGGGAGGGATTGGAACGGGAGGGTGAGGGAGATAGGGAGGGTGAGGGAGATAGGGAGGGAGGGATTGGAACAGGAGGGTGAGGGAGATAGGGAGGGAGGGATTGGAACAGGAGGGTGAGGGAGATAGGGAGGGAGGGATTGGAACAGGAGGGTGAGGGAGATAGGGAGGGAGGGATTGGAACAGGAGGGTGAGGGAGAAAGGGAGGGAGGGATTGGAACAGGAGGGTGAGGGAGATAGGGAGGGAGGGATTGGAACAGGAGGGTGAGGGAGATAGGGAGGGAGGGATTGGGACAGGAGGGTGAGGGAGATAGGGAGGGAGGGATTGGAACAGGAGGGTGAGGGAGATAGGGAGGGGGGGATTGGAACAGGAGGGTGAGGGGTGTAGGAGGGTGAGGGAGATAGGGAGGGAGTGGAACAGGAGGGCGAGGGTCGTACATATAAGGTAAGCAGGGTAAAGGGACCCCAGAGGTAACTTTTTCCCACCGAGGGTGGTGCATGTGTGGAACGAGGAAGTGGTGGGCGGCACAGTGGGCGGCACTGGTGCCTCACGGTGCCAGGGACCCTGGTTCAATTCCCGCCTCAGGCGGCCGCCTGTGTGGAGTTAGCGCATCCTCTCCCCGGGTCGGCGTGGGTTCCCTCCGGGTGCTCCGGCTCCCTCCCGCAGTCCAAAGACCGCGCAGCTTCGGTGAATCGGCCGCGCCAGATTTTGCCCGTGGTGTTTGGCGAAGGGGACTGGGTCTGGGTGGGGTCGCTCCTTGTTTCCACACCGTAGGGAATCTAATCCAATACCATTTCAAAAGGATGGGGTGGAAGGGGCGAGAGGGATATTGGCCAAAGTGCTGGTGAACGGGATACCCAGGGACGGCACAGACCGTTTTCACCAAAGGGTCTGTTTCCGTGCTGGACTCAATCACGTCCACACCACCCCACCCCTTCTCGTCGCTTCTGTCCCGGTAAACCCAGGCGGGACCGGCCACCGTCCCGGGAAACCCAGGCGGGACCGGCCACCGTCCCGGGAAACCCAGGCGGGACCGGCCACCGTCCCGGTAATTTGCTCCTGAGCGTGCAATGTCTTGGTAAATTGGTCAAGACTGGGTAATGTCCTGGTGAAATCGGTCAAGACTGGACAACGTCCCTGTGTTTTGGTCAAGACTGGGCAACGTCCCGGTAAAATCGGTCAAGATTGGACAACGTCCCGGTGTTTTGGTCAAGACTGGGCAACGTCCCGGTAAAACCGGTCAGGGCTGGACAACGTCCCGGTAAGACCGGGCAACACCCCGGCAAAATTGGTCAAGTCTGGGCAACATACTGGTAATTTGGTCAAGAGTGGGCAACATCTCTGTAAATTGGTCAAGACTGGGTAATGTCCTGGTAAAATCGGTCATGACTGGACCACGTCCCTGTGTTTTGGTCAACGTCCCGGTAAAACCGGCCAGGGCTGGACAAACGTCACTGTGTTTTGGTCAAGACCGGGCAACGTCCTGGTAAAACCGGTCAAGACGGGGCAACGTCCCGGTAAAATTGGTCAAGTCTGGGCAACATCCTGGTAATTTGGTCAAGAGTGGCCAACGTCCTGGAAATGTGGTCAAGAGTGGGCCAACGTCCTGGTAATTTGGTCAAGAGTGGGCCAACATCCTGGTAATTTGGTCAAGAGTGGGCCAACATCCTGGTAATTTGGTCAAGAGTGGCCAACGTCCTGGAAATGTGGTCAAGAGTGGCCAACATCCTGGTAATTTGGTCAAGAGTGGGCCAACATCCTGGTAATTTGGTCAAGAGTGGCCAACGTCCTGGAAATGTGGTCAAGAGTGGCCAACGTCCTGGTAATTTGGTCAAGGGTGGCCAACATCCTGGTAATTTCGTCAAGAGTGGGCCAACATCCTGGTAATTTGGTCAAGAGTGGCCAACGTCCTGGAAATGTGGTCAAGAGTGGCCAACATCCTGGTAATTTGGTCAAGGGTGGGCCAACATCCTGGTAATTTGGTCAAGGGTGGCCAACATCCTGGTAATTTGGTCAAGGGTGGCCAACATCCTGGTAATTTCGTCAAGAGTGGGCCAACATCCTGGTAATTTGGTCAAGAGTGGCCAACGTCCTGGAAATGTGGTCAAGAGTGGCCAACGTCCTGGAAATGTGGTCAAGAGTGGCCAACATCCTGGTAATTTGGTCAAGGGTGGCCAACATCCTGGTACATCAGACCTTCCCGCCTGAAGCGCCAACCGCCGCGCGTTCCGAGGCGCGCGCCCAACCTTTTCAAATCCGCAACCGCCGCCGCGAGAAACCCAGGGACCCGGTGGTGAGGGGAGATATCCGGAAGTCCCGCCCTCCCTCCGGCCTGTGCGCAGGGTGGCTGTTCCGATTGGGCCGCCGGCACGTACGTCGCGGGAGGCTGACGAATAGGCGGACGCGACGGTGGGCGACCGCGGCGTTTCATTGGTCAGCCGCCACGTCGGTCAAGGGGGGGCCCGCCTCCCGGTC